>NC_055958.1:11282176-11312176 GCF_018492685.1 Alosa sapidissima
GACTGACAGAGAGAGAGAGAGAGAGAGAGAGAGAGAGAGAGAGAGAGAGAGAGAGGGAGGAAGAAAGAAAAAGAGAGAGTGGGAGAAGGAAGGAGGGAAGAGGAAGAGACAACAACTCATTTTGTGCAGCATGAGGTGGCAATTAAGTCTGAGAGACTCCAGTGATAGTTTTGCTTTAGCTTTGTTTTTCTTTTCCTGTAGGACCAACCACTCTTTGCCAACACACTTGTTAGTTTCTCTCTCTTTCTTTCCCCCACAAACTTTGACTTTAAACTGAATCCGTCCTACTTTGTCTACAGCAGACCATATGTGTCCCCCAAAAAACTTCAATGAAAAAAAAAAAAGAAACAGAAACAAAAAACAATGTTCAATTCAATCCCACAATCCTCTCTTTCTACACAACAGCTGCATGCTGGGTAATGTCCTGCCTTAAATAGACTACTGATACACAGTTGCATTCTATAGACCTGGAGAGACTGACCTATGACCTCTCCCAGTCATTTATTTCATTCGAAATAACTGACGCTATGCTAACTACACCTTGTATTCCAAATCCTGATGCTATGCTAACTACACCCTTCATTCCAAAACCTGATGCTATGCTAACTACACCTTTCCCTGCACATGGTCTAAGGTGAGTGAAGTGGGTGGGAGGTTGGAGGGACACTCACGCGTTGAGGGTGCCGATGAGGCACAGACACACTCCCTCTCGTGTTCGGTTGTTCTTGTGCTTGAAGCCCCCGAGCATCCGGTCCCACACATACTGAAAGCACACACACAAGCATATCAGCACACAAGGTCAGATCAGTGTGTGTGTGTGTGTGTGTGTGTGTGTGTGTGTGTGTATGTGTGTGTGTCTCACCTGTGGGTTGGCAGCCTGGTCCATGATCTTGAGGAGTAAGGTCTGGTCCTGGTCCCGGACCTGGTCTTTGGCGTCCCCCAGGCGGTCCATCAAGCTGGGCAGAACTGCAGAACCGACCCCACACACACACACACACACAAACACACACACAACCACAATCACATCAGAACACCAAGATCCCTGGCAGGATTACCCACAGTGCATGTGGGTGTGTCTGGGCATGTCACAAAGCCAAAGTTCTCAGTTTGCCAGACAACATTGAAATCTGTGAACCTACTGAATCAGTTTCAAATCAAACCTGTGTCTCAGAGTTCTCATTTATCTTAACAACCAGGTACAAATATAACCTGCCAATCCACCATTTTGAGAACACAATACTGTCCCTGGATTAACCCAGATGGGTACAGTCATGCTAATGATTCATCAATGCTAAAGACTTGTCATGTCTGATTAGTGAGACGCTCTCCAGGTGTGAACAGGGCGTTAATGGGCATGACATCACGCCCAACTGTGTCTGAAGGCAAGGATATGGAGGTCCGTTTTGTCAGAGACTTTCTAATGAGGCGACACAGCACTCAAAGAATCTCCCATAGAAATGTATTGGGTTAGTTCAAACATGGCAGTCATCTACACATATTCCGCCATTTCCACCGCCAAAAGTTGACATGTGAATACATCGTGCCAATCATGTTGTATGTTGTGAATACATTGTGCCACTCATGTGTTGTGATCTTACTGCTGGAGCGAGGTTGGTGTTGCAAAGCCTTGCACACAAACAGTTCTGCCCGAAATAGATCCCTGATAAGTGCCCAAAATGCGTTACAATATGGCGGCCAAGTGGAGGGACTTGCAATGTGGCCAGAGTGGAGGGACTAGCCTAAAAGGACTTTGCTTTTATTTGTATAGTGCATTTTGTTCCAAGGCAGTTCAATGTGCTTAACACAATCCTCAGTAGATATCAGCAAACATCAGCAAATCATGTGATCACTGTATGACAGGGGAGGTGGAGTCAGAGGTGCACTTTCTGCTACACTGTGACAAATATCGGTCCCAAAGAGACAAATATTTCACCATTTTGAACAACATCATTCCCAACTTCACAAAACTGGAGGAACAGAAAAAACTTGCTGTAGTTTTGGATGAGGACACCAGCACATGCATACTGGTAGCCAGTTATGTGTCCTCACTCCATAACCTGAGAGAAGGCATTACTTAAGATAATCACCCCACTACCTCCACCCTTCAACATAACACTGCTCCCCAGCCCCAGTCTGTTACACCATGTCTCCTGTTTGTTTTGTTTTGTTTTGTCCTGTCTTGGTTTTCCTATGCACGTGTACAGACAATGGTCTTGCATGGTTGTGACTTGCTGTGTGTGTGTGTGTGTGTATATATGTGTGTGTGTGTGTGTGTGTGTGTGCGTGTGTGCGTGTGTGACGAAGTGTAATAATGTTTGTACATGTTTATATCATTTTGTATTTGTATTTTCTTTAATTATTATTATTCCTGTGAACGCTTTGGCAATGCATCATATGGTTTGTCGTGCCAATAAAGCATATTTGAATTTGAATTTGAAATCAGAACAATTGAAATATAGTACCGGTAAAAGTAATAAACTAATTTAAATTTTAAAAATGACTAAAAAAGGTGGTGTATTCAAAATGAGGAACGCTAACTAAGCCTTTAACTGTAACACTGTAACAGCATAGTAAAGCTTTATGTATGAATTATTTGTTTATTTGTTTGTTTGCTTTTCAAACAAGCTTACCTGTTGACACCTGACCTCTGAAGCGGTCCTGCAGTCTGTTCAGTAAGGCAGAGAGAATGTCCATTCCTAACAAAGCCAACTGGAGGAAGCAGAATAAAAAGGACAAATAAATATATTTAAATTCAATTAAACTTCAAACAAAAAACATTGCTCAACAACATGCATTAATAGAGTATGTGACCACAACTGTAATCCAGCATTACATCATCTGACCCACAAGTCAGGGCTTTGTGGTTTGCTGTAAAATGCAAATGAGACTCTGCAAAGGATCATGGGTAATGCAACACTTTTCATTTAAACTCTTTTTTTCATGGACACAGTGGTCACAGAACCCCCATGTAACATACTCCAGATGACAAACATGAGTTCAGGTTTAGATAAGCGACACTGAAATCCCCCAGAGAGAGAGAGGGGGAAACCACCGTCATGGAGAAAACTACACCCAGTGGGGCATGCTGCTGAGGCAACATCTCCGTGGCAACCATCTTTGTCTTGGGGTGAGAGTGATGCTCAATGAACGTATAGTGAGAGCATCTCTGCTAACGCCATAACGACACATTCGCATCACCTGGGCAGCAATGTCTGGGCTATGGTGCAATTTTTGGAACCCTTTTATTTGTATAAGAAAAAACACTATAGCAAACAACTTCAACAACTAAGTGAAAAACGCTGCCGTCTACTGGAACTTTCTGATCCAAACACACTCTCTGTCCAGAAGGAGAGAGGTTTGCACACCGTATATGAGGATGTAAGTCTTACAAAAATCTAAATCTAATGTTTTACACAATAGACCTACCACACACTAGCACATGATGTAGCGAAGCCAGACAGTGGATCTGATTATAGGGGAGTCATTACACTTGTCTGGCTGGGTAATCCTGATCCTTTGTTCTACGGGGAGGGGGGAGGGAGGTAGAAAGGCCGAGAGAGAGCGAGAGAGAGAGAATTATTGTAATTATACTGATGACACAGTACTTGAACAGGGTCAGGAAATAAGAAAGGCGAACAGGGGGAGAATGCACACAAACACATCCATACAAATCCAAACACAAAAAACATACTGTTGTTTACAGACACACACACACACACACAGACACACACACACACACAGAGGGAGTGCCAGACCTGGCAAAGTGCCACAGGGACTGAGGGCAAAGACTGCTGCAGAGCATGCCTGGCCACACACACACACACACACACACGGCAGGTTTGAACATGAGCAGAGGCCCGCTGGCCCAGGGCAAGTAGAAGACCATGTCGGGCAAGTTGGCTGGCCAGTCCTCCACTGGACGGTCACCATCATGAATCAGCTGAGCAGCAGATCACATGTGATGCTAACTGGGCGAAGCTACCGTTATTTATTGTTTATTGTCACAGACACATTGTAGGCACAGACACAGCTATGTGCATGATTAAACACACACACACACACACCTGAAGAAACACACAACACATACATGTGCACATGCACACAGTCAGAGCACCCAAGATGTTCTTTATTCCCAGATAGCTCTCTCCCACACACACACGTACACACACTGTAATAAGAGATCAATCCCAGCCCGAGATACAATTATTGGGGGCTAAATCAGGAGACCAGACCCTGTAGTTGACAGCGAGAGAGAGAGAGAGAGAAAAAGAGAGAACAGAAAGGAAGAAAGTTTAAGGCACTTGCTAACAGGGCACCTCACTGTCCAGAGTCTAGCCCACCCTACGGCACAGGCGTTTTAGCTACCTCTACACAGCTCCCCCTGTGATGGATGAAGCAGAGCTCACCTACGGCGCCTCACACACACTCACACTCACACTCCTCCCCCTGTGATGGATGAAGCAGAGCTCACCTACGGCTCCCTGTGTGGCCAGGTAGGAGGAGGCACTGGGTGAGGGCGTGACCATATCACACCCTGGGGGGGCCCGCCTACCTGATCCCAATTAAACAAACATTAGGCACTGCACACTGCACACAACAGTCAGGAGGGTGTGTGTGCGTGTGTGCGTGTGTGCGTGCGTGCGTGCGTGCGTGCGTGCGTGTGCACGTGCGCACTAGCAATTTGCAGAGGCTAATATGGGCGTAATATGTGACTGCGTACTGTGAGGTGGTTGCAGTAACTGCACAAAACCAGTCAGAGTTACAGTGAAGAGACAGCAGACATTACAGTGGTAACTGCTGCAAATGTTTCAGAGTTGCTAAGAGGCATCTAGGCAAAACAAATAAATGAATGGAGATTTTCTTTGATGTCTAGAATTTAATAAGCCTGTGCACTATACACACACACACACACACACACACACACACACACACACAGGAGATAGTCTCCAGTTCAACATTGCTCCAAGTCATCTCCATGAGTCACCAATTTGCTCTGTTGTGGCTGCAGTATGAAGTCAAGTCTCTGACCTACACGTCATAATATTTTTCCACCAGTGGAGACACACACACACACACACACACAACACACACAAATACACACACAGGTCTACTTAAGTCAATGACAAACAGCCCCTTTTTTCAAAGACCTTTGGCTAACCACACACACATCCAACTCACATCCTCTCTAAAAAGTAATGAATTACTAGTCCTTCCCTTTAGAATTTGTAAACCACATTTACGTTCAAATGTGCGCACACACACACACACACCCACACACCCACACACACAAGAGTGAGTGAGAGAAACTCAGCAGGATAAAGAGACACACTGATCCACACACACACACACACACACACACACAGTTCTGTTGGGAGTCTGCCCTTGCAGACTGGAGCAGACTTGGCTCTTGCCACTGCAGCCTCTCTGTGTGCAGAGCTTCTATATCTGGGCCATGACTCCATCAACAGAACCATCCACACTTCCTGCAGAACATTTCATGAATACCCACGCTTGCCCAGCCTAGCCCAGCCAAGCCCAGCCCAGCCCGGCCCAGCCCAGCCCAGCCCAGCCCAGCTGCATGCTAAACTTGTGAAAACGTCTTGGTCCCTGACCTGCACAAGAGAGCTCTCTCTCTCTCTCTCTTTCTCTCTCTCTCTCTCTCTCTCTCTTTAGCCCACTCTTCTCTTCTCACTGGACTCCTGCAGGGCAAAGCCTGCCAAGCAACATGCAATATTTCACTCTTTTCATTCAAACAAATGATCAATGCACTTCTACAAATCTGCTTAGTTTGTAATTGAGTATTGGGCATGAACTGATGGACATGGAGTATTGAGGAGTATTGGGGAGTATTGAGGAGTATTGAGGAGTATTGGGGAGTATTGGGGAGTATTGGGCATGAACTGATGGCCATGAGAGGGCCTGTTCCTCCTCCTCCATTTACTGTCTGGAGTGAGACAGATTGTAACCTTCCTAATCCCCGGCCCACCCACACCCACACACCCTCTCTCTCTCCCTGCACCTCTCTACTGTCTAATAGCACTTGCTCAGTCTCGTCTCATTTTGTATGCACTCTTTCGTCCTCTCTCTCGACACTCCCCTAACTAGTCACCCTTTCTCACCCTAACTCTACCCCCCACCCCACACACACCCCTCGGCAGCAGTAGTGATTTTTCCACGAGTAAGGGAACAACTGGGAAGGATGAGTAAGCGAACTGGGGTGTGTGTGTGTGTGTGTTGGGTTCAGTCTGGAGGGCGTGTTTGGGGTTATTGGCCCCTTGGGGCTAAAATACTAGCAGAAGTTACAACAGCAGTGTCTGTGTATGTGGACAATACCAACAACATTTGAAGCAGGAGCAGCAGCAGACCCTCCCTCTCATTCTCTCTCTCTCTCTCTCTCTCTCTCTCTCTCTCTAGTCCATATCAGCCCACAGGTTCCATATTGATCTCCCAGCACGGCCCACTCCCACCCACAGCTGGTGCACAGCGGCGCATCACACAGGCCTCACCTCACATCAAATCACGCAGTCACTCTATAGAAAATCTATAGGATGCTTAGGCTCTGCACTGATCTATAGAATGCACCTTAAGCAATTTGAATTCAACCTGATAGGATCTTTTATTTTCAGGTAAGAGGTTGCGATGTATTACATCAAACACGGTACAATCCCAAAACCAGCCATTTAAACTGCCCCTGCAGAGCAACCAGGCCTATAAAACATTCTGCTTTTAGCACAAAGCAAAGGCAAGTGTAGAAGGTCCTGGCTAAAAGTTCAAAGTAAAAGACTTACAAAAGTTTACAGCTGACAGCAAAACAAAAGGTTCCTACAGGCAAAGACACTGCTTCGTTAGGACACTTAAAGGAGAATTCCGGTGTGATATTGACCTAAAGTGTATTGAAACATGATACCGAGTGTGAACGTATGTCTCATAGCCCATCTCGACTTGTCCCCTGCACTCCAAAATCTGGCGCTAGTTAGCCGATGCTACCAACAACTTTTTCAGTAGTGGTGCTTCGGCATCGGGCTAGCCATGCAAATAAATCACTGTTTTACACCCATTTACGAGGCTCAATGTATCTCCACACTTCATTGGTAGACTTCCTAGGGCCCTGACATTTAAAACGAGACATTGAGAACTTTGAAAAAGCACTGGTAGTTTACTTACAAGACGATTTATACAGACAGTATCTTCACGAAGTTTAACGTTTGCAGCCATCTTGAATTTAGTCACGATAAGTCGAGCAACGAGTAAGAATGAACAGGTATGATAAGGGATCAGATTCCAAAAATAATTAAGTGGAAATGCATGGATTCCAGTTTCTTTAGCAGCAACTGGAATCCATGCATTTCCACTGAATTATTTTTGGAATCTGATCCCTTATCATAGCTGTTAATTCTTACTCGTTGCTCGACTTATCGTGACTAAATTCAAGATGGCTGCAAACGCTAAACTTCGTGAAGATACTGTCTGTATAAATCGTCTTGTAAGTAAACTACCAGTGCTTTTTCAAAGTTCTCAATGTCTCGTTTTAAATGTCAGGGCCCTCGGAAGTCTACCAATGAAGTGTGGAGATACATTGAGCCTCGTAAATGGGTGTAAAACAGTGATTTATTTGCATGGCTAGCCCGATGCCGAAGCACCACTATTGAAAAAGATGTTGGTAGCATCGGCTAACTAGCGCCAGATTTTGGAGTGCAGGGGACAAGCCGAGATGGGCTATGAGACATACGTTCACACTCGGTATCATGTTTCAATACACTTTAGGTCAATATCACACCGGAATTCTCCTTTAAAGGAACATCAATGTTCTTTTTTACGTTTGATTCTGGGTAGAGAAACCAGACAGTCGTTCTATGTCCATGTAAAACCTGTGGCTGGTTCTATGTATAGGTAAAACCTGTGACTGGTTTTATGTATAGGTAGAACATGTGAGTGGTTCTATGTCCATGTAGAACCTGTGACTGGTTCTATGTATAGGTTGAACCTGAGACTGGTTCTATGTATAGGTAGAAGCTGTTGTTCTATGTCCATGTAGAAACTGTGAGTGGTTCTATGTATAGGTAGAACCTGTGAGTGGTTCTATATATAGGTAGAACCTGGGAGTGGTTCTATGTCCATGTAGAACCTGTGAGGGGTTCTATATATATACATATATATATATATATGTGAGTGGTTCTATGTCCATGTAGAACCTATGAGTGGTAGGAAAGAGCAAAGGAGTGACTGGCTTGTTCAGAGGACACTCAGCGGAGTACAGTAGAGCCTGGTATCAGATAACAACAGGGCCTGTCCACTGCAGCTGTTGACCAGCATACAGAAGTGACTCAGCAGGCTTCGCTGAGCCCCTCACACTCACACACGCACGCGCACACACGCACGCGCACACACACACACACACACACACACACACACACACACACAAACACACACACAAACACACACACACACACACACACAAGTAGAGACACAAAGCCAGGGGGAGCCCGTACGCAAAGGAGCAGTCAAGAGAAAGCTCAGAGAAAGCAAGTCATCTTCAGAGCGGCATTACTGAACACACACACACACACACACACAGACAGAGAGAGAGAGAGAGCGCACAGCTTTCCAGTGTTTCTAAAGCCGGGCGATTTGCCTCTTTCTGCTTGAATTCCTCGAGCTGAAAGCCTGGAACTAGTGCTGCACTCCTCCACCAAATACAATGAATAGCTCCCTTCTTCCTCTCCATCACTCTATCGTTCTCGGCCTCTCACCTCCTCTCCCTCATGCATTATGCTCTGTCTTTCTTTATCTCCATCTCACTGCGTCCTGTCTCCCTTCATCACCACAGACACAGTAACAGAGGAGTCTCTCTCTCTCTCTCTTTCTCTCTCCCCTCTTTTCCCTCTCCCTCCCCTTCTCCAGCATCTCCTGTCTTCAATGCAGACTCAGTCTTCCCCCATCTCTCTCTCTCTCTCTCTCTCTCTCGTATGTGTTCTGTCTGTCTGTCACTCCTCGGACTTTCTAGAACGCTCTGTCACCTCACCCTTTATATCGCTTCTCTCTCTCTCTCTCCAGACACAGAAGGAGCAGTCTTCTCTGTATCAGCTGGCACACAGCTGCTGTCTGCCTGGTGACACACACACGCACGCACGCACACGCACACTCACACACATAGAGACACACACACAGACACACACACACTTCCCTCATATGGGCTTTTGCTGCAAAGGCTGCTTCTTTTTGTCCACAGCTGTCAAAAAGGAAAGTCCCCTTAAATAAATAAATAAATAAATAAATAAATGTTAAATAAAGCTGATTCATACTTGAGGTTATCTGAAGAGAGGTCTATGATGTACTCATGTCCACACAAACCTGGATATTAATAATATATTATATTATATTATATTATATTATTATTTGCCCATTTGTCCTCCTCACGCAAATAGCCTACTGCTAGGACACTGAAAGCGGATCTTTTGCAAAGTGCCTACCAATAGAACATATTCCTTTACAGACATTCCTTTTTCAGCGCTGACATATAGACAGAGTTCTACATGGGCCCAATGAAGTCCTCAGAGTTCTACATGGGCCCAATGAAGTGCTCAGAGTTCTACATGGGCCCAATGAAGTCCTCAGAGTTCTACATGGGCCCAATGGAGTGCTCAGAGTTCTACATGGGCCCAATGGAGTGCTCAGTTCACATAGCTATTTTTAAGGAGCTCCTTTCCACAGCGCTTAGATAGGTAGACAGATAGATAGATAGATAGATAGATAGATAGATAGATAGATAGATAGATAGGTAGATAGGTAGATAGATAGATACTTTATTGATCCCCAAGGGGAAATTCAAGATCTATTCTGCCCAGCGATGGTGGATCTCACTTCAGCTATTTGTTCATGAAATGCCACCTCTTCAGTTCCTTTTAAAGGGTTTCCACCACGTGCTTAAATACAACCCTTTTCAAATGTTGCACAACATACACATAAACACACACACACACAAATACCTCAGCACAAGGATAAAGCTCTTAAGCCAGAACTCACCTTCAACTCACACACACACCTTATTCTGCAGGTTTCACCCCTTCACAACACATACACATACACACACACACACTTACCGGCACCTTTCCAACATACACACTCAGACTTCTCATGTACACACCCATTATTCTCCCTCTCATACACACACACAGTTTGAGATCCGGTCATAAATGCTTGGACACTGTGTGGAGTTCATGTGTGAAAAGGGCTATACACAAACACACACACACACACACACACACACACACACAGTCCTTATCTTCTGACCAGCCCTGTCTCTTTACAACAAAAACACACACGGTGTTATGAACACGTGTGGAGCAGAGAACACACACACACACACACACAGCAGTGTTTCCCATACATTGACTTATTTGTGGCGGCCCACCACAATATCAACATTGACCACCACACAACGATTTTTCCAGGTTGTACTAAATTGTGCTTAAATCTGGTTAGCATCATAGCACGCTGCGCTAATTTGTTTAACGGTTGCATTCAAGTTAATTCTGTAAACCTGCCACCAAAAATAGAATTCAATTCTGTGGGAAACACTGCACAGACACAGACACACACAAAAAGCACTATTGGTTTAAATGTGTTAAATGTGCTATAAAAAATAAATTGACTTGACATGACTTGACTTGACACTGACTTGACTTATACACACACACCAACACACACACAAACACAAACAAACACATAGTTTAACTACAGTGTATGAGGACACACTCTTGCTCTTGACCATGTCCCCTAGTGTCCAGTCACCTGTAACCCAAAGATCCTGCATTAAGTAATGTGCCACCACCCACTCTGTAACTGCCCCGCTATACCAAATAAACGCCTCTATTACATTAACAAATGCAAAGCCTCCATCCCAGCGCTACTAAATGAAAGCATGGGAAGTAAAAGCTCCAGCTTAAAGCTGACAGGGCTGATTTACCCAGACAGGTAGTCATGATGATGATGATGATGATGATGATGATGGGATGGTTCAGTATGGGTAAGAGGACCTGGGGGGGAAGCAGTTTGCAGTGAGAGAGATGAACTAAGCTGAAAAGGGGGTTGGCAAGGACAGTGACAGCTTCGACTGGCATTAGCCTGGGCTGGAGAGGAGCTCTAAGTAAGCAGTGAGATTTAGAGTGCTGGTTTAAACTTTAAAGCACTAAGGCAGTGGTGAGTCGGCTACTGGTTTAAAGTTGTATGCACTGATTAAGTAATGAGATTTAGAGTACTGGTTTAGGTTGAATGCACTAATTAAGTAGTGAGATTTAGAATAGTGAATTTAAATAAAGGCAGCAGAGTTGAGGGACAGGGAGAGCTCTGTGTGTGTGTGCACTAAATTGAGTTGCAGTATGGGTAGGAAGAAACAAGGATGGAAGAGGTCTCGGATGAAAACATGAAGACTACGAAGAAGAAGAAGAAGACTACGAAGAAGAAGAAGAAGAAGAAGAAGAAGACTATGAAGAAGAAGAAGACGAAGACGAAGACGAAGAAGAAGACTATGAAGAAGAAGAAGACGAAGAAGAAGAAGAAGAAGACTATGAAGAAGAAGAAGACGAAGACGAAGACGAAGAAGAAGACTATGAAGAAGAAGAAGACGAAGACGAAGAAGAAGAAGAAGAAGAAGAAGAAGAAGAAGACTATGAAGAAGAAGAAGACGAAGACGAAGACGAAGAAGAAGACTATGAAGAAGAAGAAGACGAAGACAAAGAAGAAGAAGAAGAAGAAGACTATGAAGAAGAAGAAGACGAAGACGAAGAAGAAGAAGAAGAAGACTATGAAGAAGAAGAAGACGAAGACGAAGACTATGAAGAAGAAGAAGAAGACTATGAAGAAGAAGAAGACGACTATGATGAAGAAGAAGACTATGATGAAGAAGAAGACTATGATGAAGAAGAAGACGACTATGAAGAAGAGGATGAAGCCAGAGAGAAAGATGAGGACTGATATGAAGACAAAGAAAGAGGAATAAACAAAGAAGGAGAAGTAGAACAAACAGAAGAGGAACAAACAGACGAAAAAGAAGAAGCACAAGAAAGTGAAGAAGAAGACACAACATGGTCTTTGCTCTTCTATTACAGATGGGGGTGATGGCAGATAATCAACCAAAACATTTGAGAATTCGGAAGTGTGGTTTTGGTGCGTAGTGAGAGTGTGTGTGTCTGTGTGTGTCTGTGTGTGTGTGTGTGTGTGTGTCTGTGTGTGTATTTCGGAACTGATGAGGTTTCCTGTATGCAACGTTGAGTGGTTGGCGGCTTCAAAAATGTCACTCAAAGCAAACATGTGGTCAAAAAGCCCTCCCATACATTTGCATAACCACACACACATCAGTCAGGAAGTCAAGACATAGCTCTCCGCAGCCTTGCATGCCCTGTCAAAGATATGCCACATGCCAAACAGGGGCTGGACTCACACACACACATGCACACATACACACGTACACACACACACTGGTTGTCAATATGATAGCAAATGTTCTGCTCAATGTGTTTAAAGCCCACACAGCCACAGCCAAAACTATAATCTTGTGTGTGCGTGTGTGTATGTATGTATATATATGTGTGTGTGTGTGTGTGTGTGTAAACTAAAGCTGCAAATGCCATGTGTTCAGGTCAAAGGACAGCCTGACCTATGCTGACCACACATATTTCTACAGATAACCAAAGCTCGTGCACTCATACACACACACAAAGACGACCTGTCCAGGGTGTTTGGCAAATATGCCAGTCTGTGTCAAGCTGAATGCTACAAATGCTGACACAAAACAACTTAGCTGTGTGTGTGTGTGTGTGTGTGTGTACATTTGTGCCAGTGTGTGAAGATGTGTGCATCATGGAAGTTCAGCACATATGAGTAGGAGGAACACAAAGGAGAGTGATTGGTCAGACATGGTCCGTATCCACAGGCTACCTGGGCCGGACTGGAGCTGCTTCAGCAGCCACTTAGCATGACATCACCCGCAGTGCGGTCATCACTAACTACCCCTCAAGGTGGTCATTAAACACCATCCCACACGTCAGATGACCTACCACATCACAATCTAGAAGCTTCCGCTACCGCAAAGACCGCTAAGTGTGTCTGTCCTCTTTGCACATTGGATCTGAGATTGTGTGTGTGTGTGTGTGTGTGTGTGTGTGTGTGTGTGTGTGTGTGTGTGTGTGTGTGTGCGCGCGCACGCATGTTAGTCAGGCCTCTGGAGGTTGTGTGTGTGGGCAGACAGAGTGCTATGTCCCCCCGAGGTGATGCCTAAATTACAGAGGAGTCCTCCAGACAGAGATGACCGGACCAGACTCTACTCTGACCACAGCCAGATGGAGACCACCTCCACCTCTCATACCCACCACACACAACCAGATGGACAGACACACAGAGAGAGAGAGGGAGGGAGGGAGAGGGAGAGAGAGGGAGGGAGAGAAAGAGGGAGGGAGAGAGAGCGAGAGAGAGAGCGAGAGAGAGAGAGAGAGAAAGAGGGAGCGAGAAAGAGAGGGAAACAGACATATTATCCCCACCACTTTTACAGTTAACTTTTATTTTGTCAAGTTATGAATTTGAATTTCAATTTGAGAGAGCGAAAGAAAGGATGAGAGAAACAGGGATGTTAAAATGGTGAGATGATAAAGCAAAGGAAAGGTGTGGATGGACGAAGATAGAGAGACGGAGAGATGGATAGAGTTGGAGGCAGATAGATATCTTAAGAGAATTAGCTCAACTGATAGACAGATACAGAGATACAGAGCTCAACAGAGCTAGACCTCTAGAGCTAGATAGATATCTAGAAAGTTATCTCAACTGATTAGACAGATAAGAGAGGAGACAGAGAAGGAGAAACGATAGAGGAGAAAGAGAGAGGGAGAGCGAGACAGAGAGGAAGAGAGAGAGTAAAGTTATCTATGAGAGAGTGAATGTGTCAGCGCTGTGCAGATGTGGAGTGGAAAGGGAAAGTTCCTCCTAAAACCCACTGAAACACTCCCGGCCAAAAATAGCAGCCTGCTAATAGCATCACAGCACAGCACTGCACTGCTGAGAGGGTGCAGAGCTCTCTTGAAAACTCGTCATATCTCTCTCTCTCTCTCACACACACACACACACACACACACACACTGGAGGGGAGGCCTGTCCATCAGCTGTCCGACCACTAATCAGAACTCCCGCCCGCTCCTTCCCCTCAGCGCCACAGGAAGTGATGTCTTGAGGTGACGCCACATAGAAGCCATCAGATCAGATCAAAACAAGGAGGAGTGGAGCCAGACTTCACAAGGCCACCGGCCACTAGGCTCACTGTGCACACACACACGCACACACCACCATGCTTACTGCACATTGCACATTGAATGACCTCTGTGTATGAAATGCGCACCCAGGCCAAAGAAATGCATACACTCAGAATAAAAAACAGGTTTGTACGTGAACTGATGCAAACTAAGAAACACAGTCACAGTCCCTCATTATTTATGGGTTTCATCAGGTCACTTGCCACAGTATAAAAATCAAGCAACATGCAGCCTGCATTCATAAACTAGGTGCTGGATTTTATACACCTGTGGCAAGGGACCTGATGAAAACCATGAATAGGGAAGTGGTCATTCTCTAGTGGTGGACATTGGAAGAGTTTAAATAACTCAGGTTGAAGTGGTCATTCGCTAGTGGTAGATATGTGAAGAGTCTAAATAACCCAGACTGAAGTGGTCATTCTCTAGTGGTAGATAAGTGAAGAGTCTAAATAACCCAGGCTGAAGTGGTCATTCTCTAGTGGTGGATATGGGACGTGTCTAAATAACCCAGACTGAGCCTGAAGGCCACCTGGGGAGAGAAGAATGTGGGGGGAGGAAGAGGAAGATGAAGAAAAGACACAGAGATTGTAAAAGTGTCCAGTTAACCACAGGCTGCTTTGAGTTATAGAACAGCAGCCCATAGCTCAGCCTCACCAAGGACACTTCCTGCCCTTAACCAGCAGCTAGGCTTTCTTTATGACAGCATACGTAACACACACACACACACACACACACACACACACACACTCTCTCTCCCAGCAGAGAAGGACAAACATTGTGTATCCCCCCAGTGTACATGTCTGTTTGTGTTTGTGTGTGTTTGTGTGTGTGTGTGTGTGTGTGTATGTATGTGTGTGTGTGTGTGTGTGTGTGTGTGTGTGTGTGTGTGTGTGTGTGTGTGTGTGTGTGTGTGTGTGTGTATGTGTGTGTGTGTGTGTGTGTGTGTGTGCCATCATATCTGTGAGGGTGTGAGTGTGCAGGCCGAGAGGAGAGTAACTCAGAGTTGTTCATTGTTGTTGTTTCTTGTTCCGCTGTAACACACTGTGAGCCTTTGCTTGGTCTCCTAAAACAAGGGATGCTGGGGGGAAGGAAGAGGGGGGGGGGGGGTTCAGCCACCAAAAATAGCCCCCCTCCCCAAGATACCCCCCTCTCTGTCGTGCTTTTCTCACTGGGCACAGTGTAGAGACGAGGGGAGAGTTAGGGGGTATGAGGGGGGTTTAGCTCGAGACGCACTTTCCCTGCATGACGGACACAACCAGAAAAGGTCGCCACACTCCGGACCCACAGGGTTCAGAGGTCAACTCGTCCCATGTTGACTCATCGCCTGCTGCGCCTTTCAGATAAAAATATCTGGAATTCCAGGAATCCACGCAAACAAGCCACAGAGAGAGAGAGAGAATGTTATGTGGTGGTGTGTGTGTGTGTGTGTCCATCCTTCTGTAAACTTCTCTGGGTTTAGAGCAATCGATTTCTCAGTCTCAGGGTATATGTGTGTGTGTGTGTGTGTGTGTGTGTGTGTGTGTGTGTGTGTGTGTGTGTGTGTGTGTGTGTGTGTGTGTGTGTGTGTGTGTGTGTGTGTGCGCGCATCTCAACAACGCTGCAAAGTAGCCTGGACAGACAGCCATGGTTATAAAAAAATCTCACCAAAAATAAAAAAATATGGAATTCTCTACAGCTGCCATGGACTCAACTCAGTCAACAATCCAGCAGTCACAGCAGCGGCAGGAGCGTTAGCAACAGCAGACTTAGCACACTACAGAGCTCATCAGTTAGCACACTACAGAGCTCATCTGCATTCATGTTACAAACTGGGCTGCTTTGTCATAGCTCAAGAAATAAATAAACAAGTGAGTCTAATGCATTGGGTCCCTGTGGGACCCTGATGCTGTGCTGGGAGATGAATGGCCAGATAAGGGATAAAGGTTTTCCTCTCTCTCTCTCTCTCACTCTTCATTTGTTTTCAGGCCAGGGACCAGATTCCCTCCTCAGAATGCTAAGCAGCATATGAGCGCAGCGGCCGGTGAGATTCCGAATTCCGCACCAACACACACACACAAATACACACACACACACTCAAGATACCGGCACATCCGCCTGGAGTGATTGGATTATCTACAAACCCCTTGAGCCCCAGCACACTGCATGGCGAGTGTGGAATTCTGATTCTGACGGAAGGAGTCAAGGTGCAGGTCACGCTCCGACAGGAATGACACACTGATCCACTGGGAAAAAGTCCTCAGAAACGCCACAGGCAGCGGCAATGGGGCCAGGCAACACCGCCACACGATAGGGGCGTCCAGACACCCAGACACCTCCGGGAAAATAAGCCCTTCTCCAGGTCTTCTTTACAGCCCTGCTTTAACCAGCCCAACCAGGTGTGAAACAGCAGCACAACTGCAACTCAGCAAAAGCTGCCCTTTCTCATTAGTGAGTGAGAAGCTGCGTTTATCTCCACGGGATAGTAACTCATTTAGGAGGAGATGATGATGAGTCAGTCATAATTGCACATCACATAGCCTCAGCAGTATTAGAACCAGTCATCAGCCACCATCAGCGACTTCCTCATGGACGGCTATTATCCACGGCTGAGGCCTGGCAGCGTGCTGAAGACTGACACACAGCCACAACTGAGGTACGTTCAAATTCCTTAAACAGAAGTGAACGTTCATAGCAAACATGCTAAAATTGATCTATTTTTGTGTAAATATTCAATCTCAATAGTAACGCTCTATCCAACTCCCAGCATCTTTGCGGAGAAACCTACTCTGACTGTTTGAGTGTTTGCAAGCGTTCGCAGAAAAATCAGGACAAACATAAATGTTTGCAAATGTTTGCAAACATTCATCATGTAGCTGTATCGTGACATGTGTTATATAGTGGGTGAGTGTGTCGAGGGGGGAGGCCACCTTTGTAAGTCTACACTTCAGAAAGGCCGGACTTAGACCCACATCTTCTCCACCTGATCATCTCCACCATGAGATGAGATTGTGCTGATGCAAGTGGAATGCAAGCGTTCTGCACCTCTTAGCTTTTGTCGTATGGTGGCGAGCGGGCAAAGAGCTGTGCAGTAGGCAAACTTCGCTCCCATGCCTCCTTAGAGAAACATGCTACGCTAGTTACACACACTGGTACCACTTGAATGTGAGCCTCCTGGCAAGCACATCTGACTCCAATGCCCAGTTGGCTGCAAGTATGTGTGTGGATGACTTTCACCACTAAGGTTATACACATGCCTCAATGACAAGAAAAACATTCAACATTACTAAATGAAAGTAAGTCCGGGTACATTAGCTTGCTTATCGTGACACTAGCTAGCTTATTGTAACATTAGCTAGCTTATCGTAACATTAGCTAGCTTATCGATTCCTGAACGTGGGGACCAGTCCTGGTTCCGGTTCTTTCTCATCGATCCTGCTCGATTCTAATGTTCCGGTTCCCGACCCACCTAGTGCTCATACACAGGACGACAGGAGGAGAGAATGTGATGGCGGACTGAGGGCAATGCTGGGCTGCTGGGCTGCTGCTGCTGCTGCTGCTGGGGCTGTTGTTGTTTTTGTGGTCCTCCTGTTTTATGACATGTCAACTAAGCGAGGGAGACAGCCGTCTCCTCCGCCCTGTCGCCGTGGTGATCATGCCCTCATCAGTTCGGCTCTCCTCACTGTCCATTCGCATCACCGTCCCCTTCTCTCTCACACACACACGCACACACATACACACACTCTCTCTCTTTCTCTCACTCACACACACACACTTGTCTCCAGACTCTTTCCCTCTCCTCTTTCTTCTCAGCTCTCTGCTCTGCCAGTCTCTTCACTACTCTATCTCCATATCCAATCATTGCTACGTACCATCTCTAGATCTCTTCAATCTGTTTTTTTTTTACCTGCATCTCAATCTCATTCTCTCCACTCCCTCCCGCAGACCAATAATTCAGGCGCCCCATCTCCCCATATATGCACTGAACTCATCTAAACTCATTCTGTTACGCCATCTACTCACTCTCCAATCTCTCTCCCTCTTCAAGCCATCCTCTGCCACTCAGCCTCTCTCTCTCTCTCTCTCTCTCTCTCTCTCTCTCGTCCATGTGTCTGCCTCTCATCTCACTCTCTCTCCCTCTCCTTCTTTCTATTTTTGTCTCACCCTCCTTCAAACCCACTCAGTCCCTCTGTTTGTCCTCTCTGTCTGTCTGTCTGTCTCACTTGTCTGTCTCTCCATCTGCTGTCCCTTCCTCCCAGCCTCTCTCCTTCCCTTTGTTTATCCCTTTCTCCATCTCTCTGTCTGTCTGTCTGTCTGTCTGTCTGTCTCTCTCCATTCTCCTCACCATGCCCACTGCCCGGTCTCTCTCGTTCCCTCCATCTACCACCCACTCTTTCTCTCTCTTTCTCTCTCTCTCTCTCTCTTGCCCCATCCCTCTCTCCCTCTCTCCAGTCCCAGACTGTCCTGGTGTGCCCTCTTGCCCACAGCGGTGCCCTCTCCCCAGGGACTGGCTGGCTGGACTCTGGGGTCCTGGGGCTCAGCTGTGCCCGACAGTCAGCCGAGGACCGCCAGAGCCAGACCTGCGGCACGGGCATGACGCGGCACAATCAGAGCCACCCATCCGAGAGAGAAAGCCCAACCAATGAAGCAAGAGAGCACCCTGGCACATACGCACACACAGACACACAGACACACAGACAGACACACACACACACACACACACGGGATGTAAACTGATGTGACCTCTCCACCAGGGTTCACTTCGCCACAAGTGGCTGTCGCGTGGTCGAGCTCAGAGCAACCCGCGCTCGCGTGTGACCCCGACGTGCTAGCTATTTTTAGCCTCAATCATTACCCTCAATCAGTGCTGGAACACAAGAAAAGCACAGCCGCGTCCAAATCACACAAGTAATCATGCCCTCCATTCCTCTACCTCTCTCTCTGGATTTCCTTCGCTCTCTCTCTCCCTCTTTCTATTTCTTTCTCGTTCCCTTTCTCAATCCAGCTCTCTCTCTCTCTCTCTCTCTGTCTCTCTCTCTCTGTTTACATTCATTCAAACTTATTGTTAACATTCAACAAGCCCATACGTCATAGGCCTCATCTGTTTTGCTACTGCAACAGGGACACTATGCGCATGCGTGAGCTATATTGGGCTGAAGCAGGACAATTAGTGCTCTGGTTGTGTTCTGGTTGCAGTGGGAAAGGCACGCCGGGCTCAGCGCTGCCATTTCCATTTAACGGATCCACAACAGGGGCGGGGGGGGGCGGGTGGTCTGACCTGACTAGCGGTGGACGAGTTTGAAGAGGGAGAGGCTTTGATTTTCATCGCCCTGGAACATGACCTCGCCTGTGTGAGAGATCTAAATTACATGCATGCACCAGCTTGTTCATCAACAGAATCACACACACACACACACACACACACAGTAAAACTACTTTCTTCTCACTCCTCATCAAAGACAAAATGAAGGACACAGAAATGTGTATAGGCCTAACAAGCTATGCTCATTATATACTAGGAAGCTTCAGAGTGATATGATCGATCATCATTGTCGTCATCTCTGGGTTATAATCCCCGCTTCTATGGTAACAGTTCCAGTCAGGGATTTTGATGATTAGGTCAGTCCCAGTTCCAGTAACTCACTTAGAAAAGAACAACAGGAGAGGGCAGGAGGGTCCAGCTAGCAAACCGCTAACACTCATGTAATCCAATTATTAAACCTGTCAACGAGTCAATGACAGGCTGTCAGACGACCAGACAAACCAAATGAATGGTACACCAGTGGGTGAGGGTCCCCTTTCATGCATCCCAGGGAAGGAGGACTAAGGGGGGAAAAGAAAGGGGGGGGGGGGGGGGGGCAAGAGCAAGAACCAAGAGGGACTAAAAAAAAAAATATTTTCCTTCTTTCTTCTTTTTCTCTCTGTTCTAGAAGGACTGATTGACAGGTCGGTCTTGGCTCAGGAAATGCTAGCTGTCATGGCGGCGCACCATGGCAACGCTGCTTGAGTGGGCCTGTGGCTTGAGAGGAGAAGCGGTGGGAGGAGGAGGAGGATGCATCAGTCAAGAACCATTTCCACCCAGGAACGTGTCATAATAAGAGTCCTTAGAAACCTCTTTAATTAAATAGGCCTAATGCATTTGAATTAATTGTCAAGCACTTCAAAGTTGTGGGCACTTATATGAAAGTATATCCATATTCGTCTGTGAAGTCTTAGAAAGCCTTTTCAATTCAATCCTGCTTCATGTCAAACACTTCTGATGTCACAGTGACATTTTCAAAGTATTCACAAAAGAATGGGTGTTGGGTACATAACAAGCATTTCTTGCTTAAGATCAGAGATTGCTATTGCCCGGGTCACTGCGTAAAGGTTTTCCATCGCTCGGAGGTGACACAGGAGAATGTATGTGCCCGTGTGTGTGTGTGTGTGTGTGTGTGTGTGTGTGTGTGTGTGTGTGTGTGTGCGCCGGAAGCTCTAAAAAACACAAGATGGCTTTGTCAAAGTGTGCAATACCAGAGACTTCATCAGGGGATGCTTTATAATGGGGGGCATTGATGATGACAAACAAAGGCACAAAGACAGAGGGCAGCATAAAGTGTGTGTGTGTGTGTGTGTTTGTGTGTGTATGTGTCTCACATGGTAAAGTCACAGTGTGAGCTGTAGGCACTGACGACGTGACTACGTCCACTGCACAGAAACACACAGCGACAAGGATCAAACTCCTGACAATTGGCCCATTCATCGCTATGGAAGGGGAACCAAGCTAAGGGATTGACGCCAATTCCAGAAAAAAACAAAAACAAATCTCTTGAACCTAAGGCAAACAAATATGGGTGTGTGTGTCTACAGAGATGCATTTGGCTGCCCTTGGCATACATGGGCATGAGTTCCAAGGCAATAGGCATGAGTTCCACCGTCATTTCATGCTCATAAAAAGCACATTTCCAATGCAAACCTGTGTTCAGAGAGGACAATGTCAGGTCTGTTGGAGAAGCCCTTGTCTAGAGCTCTAGCTAGCAGCATCCTCTACACACAATAGTGCTGTTGCATTAGCTCTATAGCTAGCAGCATCCTATACACACAATAGTGCTGTTGCATTAGCTCTATAGCTAGCAGCATCCTCTACACACACTAGTGCTGCTGCATTAGCTCTATAGTTAGCAGCATCCTCTACACACACTAGTGCTGCTGCATTAGCTCTTTAACTAACAGCATCCTCCACCCACACTAGTGCTGTTGCATTAGCTCTATAGCTAGCAGCATCCTCTACACACACTAGTGCTGTTGCATTAGCTCTATAGCTAGCAGCATCCTCCACCCACACTAGTGCTGTTGCATTAGCTCTATAGCTAGCAGCATCCTCTACACACACACTAGTGCTGTTGCATTAGCTCTATAGCTAGCAGCATCCTCCACCCACACTAGTGCTGCTGCATTAGCATTAGCTCTATAGCTAGCAGCATCCTCCGCACACACTAGTGCTGCTGCATTAGCTCTAAAGGGCTTACCTACTCACACACAGGGACGCCAATAACAAGCAGCATCACACTTCACTGGGATTTAGCGGGCGCTTTTATCCAAAGCCACACGGACTCGCAAGATCAGATTCAAGGGATGACCAATTGTTATACGTGGTGACGCTACCGCTGCTCCACTGCACCCGCATCCACGCAGCAACTCCGCATCTACACGACAAATCCACATCCACACGCCAACTCCGCATCCGCACGCCAACTCCGCACGCCAACTCCGCATCCACACGCCAACTCCACATCCACACGCCAACTCCACATCCACACGCCAACTCCACATCCACACGCCAACTCTGATCTCTAAAATGTTCATGTGTCCCTTAATAATAAAGCATCAGCTAATACAAGCAATACAGGTCATAGCCCAACTAGTACCTACAACACTCTAACAAGGCACTGGAGTTATGCTTGAACATGCACACTTCACCCTCCTGCAAAAGGATGCTTATTGCATCTACAGCCAGGGCCTTTCTTTACTGCGTCTGAGTCTAAAGTGTTTTTGCTTCAGAGTAAACAAGGATGCTGTTTACTGCCATTACTGTGATTCTGAGTACTTTAGTAGCCTCAATGACATCAATAAAAGCTGATAATTCTACCAACTGACTCAGGGATTGTGACACTGCATTTTTGCAGTGTAGTTTTATGGGTCTGTATCTGTTAGCTATAATAAATGCTGAGTCAGCTAGTCTAATAGATAAACAGCAACAGGCTGTGAGTTGTGTGAGCTTAATAAAAACATACACATTTGAATTGTTTAATATCACTCCACCATTCCAATAAAAAACTATGCACGCACGCACACACACACACACACACACACATTATCTCTCTTTCTCCAGTAATGAAAAAGACAGAGAGAGCTAGAGTACATCATTTCTTATCTGTGAATGTTGAATAGAAACCAGAAGTGAAACCACACATAAAAACCAAGGTGCTTTCTCAAACCCAAGGGCACTATTCAGACACACACACACACACACAATTACTTATAAGCATATTTTCCTCCTCATGATTAAACAAATGTACTTTCCACCTCCTACTCTTATGCCTCTGACACACACACACACACACACACACACGCACACCTTCAGTGATGAAACAACCTGAGTGGTGGAGTTGATGTCTCATCTCAAACAGGCCCACGGTGATTTTCAACAGTCATCTTTTACTCAAACACAAGCCCATGCACACACAAACACAAACATATACACACACACACACGCAGAGCAGGGTCATAACAAAAGTCAATGGAGCGTGTTGTACGCAAGAAATAAACAGCCACAAAAGGTCAGGTTGTCACCCAATAATCAGCACATTTGTCTTTCCCCAAACTATGAGTAAATGTTGCCTGCTGCACTTTTAAGACAGAGTGGTGGGGTCAGCCCCCCCCCTGCAGCCTGGAGTCCACTCCTAATTACAGACAATTAACAAATGGGCCTAAAGAGAAACAACCCGAGAAAGGAGAAGACAACACACACACATACACACACACACAGATGGTGCCTCTCTGAGGGGGTGGTCATAAAACAGCACTGCACTGGGAGTTTTGGGAGAAGACGGATGGATCTGGTTTTCTGGCCCGGAGCCACATCAGGGGGTTTAGGCCACCGGGGGACAGATGCCTAAGCCTATTTTCAGCTCTCCGACTTTTGGGGGGATAAAAAAAAAAGGAATTGCTCATGTTTGGAGATAGAGCCCAAGAGAGAGAGAGACAACCCGACAGACAGAGAGACAGAATGAGAGAGAGAGAGAGAGAGAGAGAGAGAGAGAGAGAGAGAGAGACCCAAGACCAGAGATGTTTGGCAATGGGCTGGCATGTTCCTGAGGATTAAGATGCCAAGTAGAACGGCAGCGGAAAGACAAAAGTGCGAGGAAGGAGGCAGAATAATCAGTCAGTTGTCTTTCAGTTCGTCCCCGGCGCATTAGGTGTTTTGGACACTGAGCGAACAGGCCTGTGAGAACACCGTGAGCTAAACACTTGATATCCCACAAAGAGCCTTAATGGCTTATGAGCATGACACCTCCTCCTCGAGCTTCTATCCGGAATAGAGCCGTCTTTGAGGCGGATCTGCCTTAAGAATGACACAGATCTGCTCTGGCTACGGCTCAGATCAGGGGACTCACATTAGTTGATATATTTTCATATATATTCTGAATTACTGTAAGTTCCCCACAGAGAGAGTTGATATCCATAAGTATGATAGCATAATGCACTATAGACATAGAGAGGAGGGGGAAAAGAGAGAGGGAGAGAGAGAGAGAGAGAGAGGTTCAACACCTATTTATTGGATCATTCTTCAAATCATATAATCAAGACATGCCTGATGCAACATACAAACATAAATACATTCATACATAAAAATCCCAATACATCATATGTTAAAATGCACCTGACCATCCTCCCTAACCCCACCCCCCCACACACACCACCACCACCACCCCACTCCACCCTTCCAGAAACCCCTCTACGTTCTTCACCAGGCTGTAATAGGCAAACTCAATTTTAATTTGACCACAGAGAGAGAGAGAGAGAGAGAGAGAGATAAAGAGCTCAATGCTTTAATACATGCCGGTAGATTAGAGGGAGTGGTAGAGAATGGAAGCCATTTAATCACCTTATTAAATCGGCCAGATAGACATGCAGCAGCTCAGAGAGAGACAGTCTAAATAAGGTGGAGTGTTATTACCCCAATACTTAATCACGTACATTACCTGCCCACACAGAAGGAAGACACACACACACACACACACACACACACACACACACACACACACACACATAAATATCAAGGGGCATGAAACAAACACAAAGAAAGAGAGAAAGAGAGAGACAAGACCTCTCCTACCAACCTGGTCCACAGCCAACCTTTTCTACTAACACATACGAACACCCCAGGCGTGCAAGACCAGGTCCAAATTACGCAACATACTCCACCAAAGCAAATTTCCTCATATTTAAAAGTTAATTATTATCAATATTGGCAATCAAAAACCAAATCACAAAGCAAAATGCAATGCTATTTGGCCCTAAACAGAGAGTATACACTTGCAAATGACCTGACTAAAATTAAAGAAACCAATTTTGACGAAATACAGACTCAGCAACCACTGCTTAGCTATAGAAACTGGCAGACACAAGAAAACCTGGCTGCCCAGAGAAGAACACTTTTGTAAGCAGTGCAATGGCAATGTTGTTAAAACTGAACTCCATTTCTTAACAGAATGCAAAACATTTCAAACAATCCGTGAAATCTACTTCCCAAATTTTGAAGAAAAATATCCTAAATTTATGACTCTACCAATCCAAAGCAAATTACCTTTTATTTTGGGTGAAGACAAATCCAGCTGTATCATAGCTGCCCAGTACATCCTCGCCTGCCACCAACTGAGGGACAGTGAGTGACTTACATTGAACCTACATTTGTACATATCCTCACACAGAAACACACACGTACGCACACACACACTGATATATCTCTAGCCACACGCACCCTCACTATCCTCTGTTTAAAAATGACATTACGATAGTTCATACTATATAGGCTGCCTATATGAATGTCTGTTGAGGCACATATTTCATTGATACATTCCTTGTCTGTTGTTATGTCCATGTCTTATACCTGTATGTTCAATGTATGTAATGACTGCTTTGGCAATACAAATGTCTAACTATTTGTCATGCCAATAAAGCAGAGAGAGAGAGAGAGAGAGAGAGAGAGAGAGGGAGAGAGAGAGAGATGCTTTGCCACTGTAAAGTCATGCTAATAAAGCAACATTGAATTGAACTGAGAATAGAGAGAGAGAGAGAGAGAGAGAGAGAGAGAGAGAGAGAGAGGAGAGAGAAATCATTTAAGCTTAATTCATTGCACTTGGCAGGATTGTGTGTGTTTTCTTTTTTTACTGGAAATCCCATATTGAGTCAGGCTGCAGGAAACCCTGACAACACAACTGCTCCTGTTAGCACATGTCATGAGTAAACAAAGGAGGGAGGGAGAGAGGGAAGGAAAGAGAGAGAGGGAGAGAGAGAGAGAGAAAAAGAGAGAGAGGGAGGGAGAAGACAAGATAAAGAGATGACAGGATGGATAGGACAGAGAGAGGAACAGTGGGGAAAAAAGACAACAAAGTCTTGACATGCTGCACTGCAGCACGGAAGTATTCAGGAGGCAGGAACGGCAGGGGGTGAGAGGAGAGAGGAGGAGTGAGACACAAAGAAAAGAAGAAAAGAGACATGGACAGAGAGAGAGAGAGAGAGAGAGAGAGCAGAGAGAGAGAGATGTCTTCACAGAGAAAATGAAGCGAGAAGTTATGTGCCATGTGCCATAAGACGCCTGGTGAATATGCACGAGTGGAGGAGAGACCAGACAGCGAGAGAGAGAGAGAGAGAGAGAGAGAGAGAGAGAGAGAGAGAGAGAGACAGGCAGCCTGTCCAAATCATCATTCTCTCAAACTATGTCTCCCTCTCCCCCTCTCTCTCTTTCATGACAGCAGGTTCATGAAGGCTGCAGTCTACCCCTCTCCTCTCCTCCCCTCCTTTCCTCTCTCCTCTCCTCTCCTCTCCTCCAACGCCCCCTCCTCTCCTCTCTTCTCTTCCAATGCCCCTCCCCTACAGGATCTAGGCTATCCCATCAGCCCCTGCTCCACGTGTCGTCAGTGGCAACATGGCGTCTCCCTGCTGCCAACCTGGCTCCTTTCTCATCACACAGTCTCACACACATACAAACACAAAAGCGCGCATGCGTGCTCTCACACACACACACACACACACACACACACTACTACTGCACCACTGATGGGGCTGTGTGCACATGTTTGATTATACACATAGGACTGCACACATGCACGCACGCACACACCGAGTCTACATGGATGTTAAAACACTCTACATATTAGACACACAGAGTCTCATTCACTCACACATGCTAACCTCACATTAGCATATTACACACACATGAATATCAATTCAAGGCACACTTCAACAGATGCAGTACAAAAACCACGCACACTGCTCACATGAAGTCCATATTTCACACTAAATACAACACACACACACACACGGAGTATAGGCAGAGGGTGAAGATGGACAAGTCAGATAGCAGCTGTCTAAGACCGCTCCTGCAGATCTGATCTAGCACTAATATGGGTCAACTTGAGGGCACATTAGGGCCACATCAGGGCCTGTTTTCAGGTGTTATCAGCATCACCTTCCTCTGAGATAGCAATGGGAGTAAAAGCATGGAGTGTGCAGAAAGAGGAGGAGCAACATCCCCATATTCACTCAGGCAGAGCTATCTGCTTCTCCCCTCTCCTCTTCTCCACTCTTTCGTTCCCTCGTTCCCCTCCTCTCCTTCATTCCTTCTCTTCTCTCATTTTCTCTCTCTCTCTCTCTCACACACACACACACACACACACACACACACACACACACACACACACACACACACACACACACACAGGCAGCTGAGTCTCACTATAGGTGCTGTGGCTGCTGCTGCTAGACGCTAGACGAGCCTCTTTGATGCCATCAGCTCAGCTCACAGTCAGCGCAGGCCAAATCTCATTTAACCAAACATAAACCATTCTCCGCTTCCAGTGTGTGTGTGTGTGTGTGTCTGACTGACTGTCTGAGTAAATGATGAGAGACAGAGACAGGAGAAAGAGACAGACAGAGAGAGAGACAACATTGTCATGCCGCCCTAAGCGGCCAGCCAGCCTGCAGCAGCCCAATGTAAATCTCATCTTGTCTACTACCTGACAGAAACCCACAAGCTCAAAGCTCCAGTGCCAGTCAGGCCTGTCCGCAAAATAAGCTACATGGCAATCCAACTTACAATACATAACTCACATTTCTACCAAACAAGCAACAGTAGAAATGCTTTTCCTCTCCCAATACCTCCCTTTCCTATGGCAGCACAATCTAAGTGGGTCAAACGTAGGGGGCCACGGGGAACTCAGCGAAACTTCAACAACTCCGAGACAAAACAAGCCTGTATGAACACAACACAAAACAACACAAAACAAAACAACCGGCCCAGGAAGGCGCCTAGATACTGCTCACAGCACAACAGGCCTTTGTAGGGTCCCTTTCTCTCTCTCTCTCTCTCTCTCTCTCTCTTGCTCTCTCGATCTCTCTCTCTCTCTTGATTTCTCTCTCCCCTTCTCCCTCTCTCTCTCTCTCCATCACTGCCTCTCTCTTAGGGCAGCCGTGGCCTACTGGTTAGCACTTCAGACCTGTAACCGGAGGGTTGCCAGTTCGAACCCCGACCAGTAGGCACGGCTGAAGTGCCCTTGAGCAAGGCACCTAACCCCTCACTGCTCCCCGAGCGTCGCTGTTGATGCAGGCAGCTAATTGCGCCGGGATTAGTGTGTGCTGTGTGTGTTTCACTAATTCACGGATTGGGATAAATGCAGAGACCAAATTTCCCTCACGCTATCAAAAGAGTATATATACTTATACTCTCCCTCTCTCCCTCTCTCCCTCCCTCGGTCTCTCTTATCTCTGGTCCATTCTTCTCCTTAATCAACTTAGGAGCAATATCTAGTTGAGGATCTCCACTGTGCAGTAAAACAGCTTGAAGAAAGCTTGTGTGTGTGAGTGTGACTGTGTGTGTGTGAGTGTGTGTGTACGTACAGTATGCGTGCGTGTGTGTCTGTGTCTGCGTAGGTGTGTGTGCGTGGTGTCCAGACTATTAACCCTTTTAAAGCGATGAGGTCAAATGAGGGTTGGTGTAAGCACGTGGAGGCAGGGTTGGCAGAGCCTTGCAGTTTCACTTTTAACCTGCGTGTTGTAGATTGTTGTAGAGGTGCTGACTCTAAATGACTACTTGTGTGTGTGTGTGTGTGTGTGTGTGTGTGTGTGTGAGTGAGTGAGTGAGTTAGAAAGAAAGAAAGAAAGAAAGAAAGAAAGAAAGAGAGAGAGAGAGTAAAGTCCCACTCTTGTGTAATGTTGCATGACTTATGTGCCAGTGACTGACCCCTTGGTTTTAAAGAGGTCTGCGTAGGTCAGCAACACAGCAGCACTGTCGGTGGACATTGGACACAGTCATTCAGCGAGGGCAGTTAATAAGTGAACATGTTTTGCGATAGCCCAGCTCCTAATATGATTAATCAGACAATTGCTAGGAGTGACTTGAACCTGGTCTGGTCCAAATCTGCTGGACCTGAAGGACAACAGGGCCAGTGTCTCCAGTCAGTAAACCTGGGACAGTTCATCAAATCATCAGTGAGGCTAGTTGTCAACCAGCTAGAAAAAAAGACAAAAAGTTAAAATTTTGAGCCCTTCCGGTCAACCAGCTTTTAAAATTAATGGTGAACTATTTTAACAACACAATCGACTTCAGTCCTGCTGGTTAGAATACAGCGGACAACTCAGAGGTACCAAGTGCTTCAAGGTGACATCACCATTACTGAATGGCCGCTTCAGATCATTTGTGCCCACCCAAGCAAATGCTGTTTCCCATCAGAGGAGAGCCGGACTGGAGCCTGCGTCTGCGGGGAGTCTTGTGGAGAGCGTCCGAGGGAGCACGCGGCCACTCTAATGACCACATCGACAGAGACGAGACCAGTTGGCTAATGCCCAGGCGGAAGAAGGGATAAAAATCGAACGTCCGTAGCAGAAAACAACAACAGGAACGACAGGAAGAGCCTCTTCCTGTGACATGAGCGATGACTCTCTGGCTCGACTCAGAGACAACATCTGGAGCAGCAGACCCGAGCGGAGCAGCATTTCCCAAAAGTAGCCTATCACTGAGCAGCACCGTGAAGAGGGTTCAGAAGTAGCCTATCACTGAGCAGCACCGTGAAGAGGGAGAGAGTTCAGAAGTAGCCTATCACTGAGCAGCACCGTGAAGAGGGTTCAGAAGTAGCCTATCACTGAGCAGCACCGTGAAGAGGGTTCAGAAGTAGCCTATCACTGAGCAGCACCGTGAAGAGGGTTCAGAAGTAGCCTATCACTGAGCAGCACCATGAAGAGGGTTCAGAAGTAGCCTATCACTGAGCAAGCACCGTTAAGAGGGAGAGAGTTCAGAAGGATAGTCTCTTCATCATTTAAAGGAGAATTCTGGTGTGATATTGAGTGTGAACGTATGTCTCATAGCTCATCTCGGCTTGTCCCCTGCACTCCGAAATCTGGCACTAGTTAACCGATGCTACCAAAAGATTTTCGATGGGGGTGCCTCGGGCATCGGCCTAGCCATGCA
>NC_055958.1:11314676-11399676 GCF_018492685.1 Alosa sapidissima
ATTCTCTTGAATTTCCCCTTGGGAATCAATAAAGTATCTATCTATCTATCGGGAGGCACTGGCCTGGTGTCTCCACCTCTGACGCAGCAGCAGCAGCTGCCACGGCACGGCTGGCTCTCCCAGACACAGTTGTCCTGAGTGAGCTGGAACGCTTGGCTAGTGCTGCTGCTGCTGCTGCTCTGCGCTGGCTGGACTGGACTCCATACTGCCCGAGGAGAGGAGAGGAGACGAGAATAGGGAAGAGGAGAGGAAACGCCAAGAGCAACAGCTGAGACCAGACACAGAGTGACTGTGAGAAGGAGAGGAGAGAAGAGGAGAAGAGAAGAGGAGAAGAGAAGAGAGGAGAGGAAAGGAGAGGAGACGCCAAGAGCAACAGCTGAGACAGAGTGACCGTGAGGAGGTCACGGTTAGGCCCTGATTATCCTGCCTGCACAGACAGTTGCGGACATCACACACACCCTGGTTATTCTTATTACACTATTAGGTTATAACACGCCGATTATACTGGCTTACAGACGTGCACATAGACAGGTGAGGACATTTTATTTTATAGTCTGCTTTGAGTCCACAATCATGCAGGTGCTTCCCTTGCCTGCACATAAACCCTCGGATGATGAAATGCATGTCTCTCGTACCAAAGACAACCATTGCGTAACCACATGTGGAGAGTAGAATATTGGCCTAAGAGAGAAACTTCATTCATATTCACTACAGTCACTATGAGCACAGCTAAGCTACTGAGATGTTGGGAATCTTGTGGTGCACTAGTGAGGGCTGAGATCTAAATGGTCTTCCTCATAACAGGGAGGGGGGTGAGGGGCATCAGTGGCATGATAAGGGATATCAGGTGGCCTGATCACTGCTCACACTGCGACAATGTCTTATTGATATGATTGATGTCTGGATTGAGATTGCCATTAGTGAAGGTGGCACATCAGCACGCACGCACACACACACACACATATACACATACACATACACATACACATACACACACATGCACACACAGAAGCTATGATGACAGACAGTAATGGAGTTTGTGTAAGAATATCAAGAGTGCATACTCTTGACTGACTTGTTGCAGGAGTAACAGGAAGCATTGAGAACTCACCCAGATTAGGGCATGGGGACAGGTCCACTCAAGACCGGACTGACAGGCCGTGGCGTGATTGACATGATAATGAACCAATCAGCAGGCACAGAAGAATGGTGCAATCCCATTTCACGCTTCACAGACTATCTGCATTAGTCTTCTCTCGGTCATTCTCTCGAACTCCATCACAAATACATAAACATGTACTCACTCATGTTCCCCCTCACTCTCATTCCCCATCTCCACACACACACACACACACCTTCCTAGCGGAATAATATCAAGAACACCTTCCAAATCACTGCTCAGGAAAGCTTTGACACATGGTTACTCTGCACAAAGACAGGCACATCTGCACAATCATAGCTGAGCCAACCCACACACACGCACACACAATTCTGACTGACCCAACAGGAGCAAAGCCCCTAAGCACTCTATGCAGAGCGAATCAAAACAAGATGAAAAATCTATGACTATGAAAATAAAAGATCTCTCCTCTAAACAACACACTAACAAGGATGCGCCACAAAACAGAGTGTATGCGTCAGAGGATAACAGATTTATCACAGCACCAAATAGGATAAACCATTCCTGCTCACTACGTTCTCCAAGACTAAACTAGTCATCGATGAACTCTAAAATCTACGAGTCAATGTGTTCAACCCCCCTCCTATCCAAACGCTCTGAAAACTGAATGCAACTTGATGTTCCTAATAAATACCCCAGATAACATCAGTGATGTCCCACCCAGAGCTCAAATGGAAATAGCACCACTGCGGCATGGATCTTTCTCTTCATTTCCTGCTCGGACGGCTCCCAAGAGCTCTGGCTAGCTGGCCTGATGTGATGTGGGTCGGAATTGAATGCGGCCCAGTTACCCCAAATGGTCCTCAAAAGGCAGAGGCTTCAAAAGCAGCACTCCATTAGAGAGTCACCACGCAACCCCCCCCCCCCCCCCCCCCCCCCCGCGCAAACACACGCACAGTCACTAACAGGACAGGACTGGACTGGACACAATCTGACCCGAAAGCACCTGAGCGGATTCGAACACTTTCCACATTAGCCACCTGATCAGTGGCCGTCTGAGTCAAGGGGTCAGCTCTAAGGACACGTCCATCCACTTGGGCGAAACCCAAACAAGAATCGTTAGGTTGCGGTCCATATAGCAAATGATTCTGTTCATCAACCAGAAGTGGACAAAAGCAAACTAATTACACCTCATATACCTTCACATGGACTAAACGCATTCAATATGTATGGCAAGGAAATCTACAGAGCAGAAGTAACATTCTGAAAGAACAATTACATTGAATTCTAGAATATATACATTAGAAAACATTGCTGGTCTAAGTGTTCCCCACGTACACCAAACCGAACTCCCACTGCATATTTTGTCAACATAAGGGATAAAACCATACAGTAAATCTTGCCTCTTGCCTGCTAGCCTTACACCGACACAAAAACCTCTCAGCACTGATGTAAGTAGGCTTCTACACTGGAGGAAATTGCCAAAGAAACAACCAATCAATTTAATCGATCAGACCATTACTGCACCTTTCTGAATGGGGCATGATCTTGATTGTGAAGAGAAATCTATGAGGAAAAGACTGGTCGTCCACTTGTCAACCCTGACTGCTCATCTACACTCAAAACAGAAATAATTGCAGGAAAAAAGCAAAACGATAAAATGTCTATACAATAGACATGGATATATATATCTGTCATTTCATTAGACGAGGGGGGGGGGGGGGGGGGGGCAAGACAAAGGACCAGCAGATTAGCAAAAGAACACAACACACTTTGTGGTCAACCTCGGCAGACTTGAGTGCCATTACCATGGGCCCTAAGATAATTTCTGGCACGCGTCCCAGCCTTACAGCCCCATTAATTACACTATGAGATAGACACGATGGATGAGGGGGGGCATGACTGAGCACTCCTGCATCCGGACGTCTCTAACATGTCCTCCAGAGGCACACGCACAGTAAATCTCTCCCTCTCCTTATCTCATACTCGCTGGAACAGCAGGCTTACACAAACTGCTAGTCTATTTGCTAAACGTCGAGCAAGATGTCGTATTGACAAACAAACGCACTTTACACAGACTAATGGAGCTTCAGGGGGATGGCTCACTCATCTCCTCAATGACCAATACAGCCACATAAACTGGTTTCTGCAGATGCTTGCAGGCCTAGAGTGCCGCCCTCTCACACAATCCTCTGGTAGAACTGAATTGGATTAGTGGACACAGGACAGGCAGGTTTCTACCCAACTCAGAGAAGAGCAAGTCTGGTTTATGGGTGTAAGCACCATAAGGTCAAGGCAACTGTTAAAATTCCAGGATGGAACAGTAGCTGAGGTGCACAATGCCCTTAAATAACAAAACCAATTTCGACCAAAATATCAGACTTAACCAATCATCAGAGAGAGAGAGTAAACAAAACATTCTAGAATGCCACCCCATTCCAAAAGACCAGCTAAATCACTCAGCGGAATTACTGCCAAATAAGGACGCAACAATTTATGCACAGATCCATCTACATTCCATGAGGTGCTTGTAAGCCCTGTTGAATGTCAGAGACTTTATCAACCACTTGGCTCAGTCTCTGAGACATCAGCAAGAGAAGCAGCTTCCTACTCCATTGCCAAATAAGCTGCCAAAATGGCCTGTTCGTCCTGATCCAAATCTCTCCTCACCTTGAAGTTGCTGGAGTTGACCCAAGAGGTAGCGACGCCTTCCACCATCTTGTCCAGCGTGGACTGGTCCTGCTCCAGGTCGTGGGACTTCTCGCGGTCGTTGATGTAGTCGATGATCTCCTGGCCCAGCTGCAGCCGTCTCCCTACATCCTTCTGCAGCACCTGAGCCAGACAGTTCTCCATGTTGGGCTCCATGGCTCCAGGTGGCAGCTGGTGATTGTAGGTTTTTTTTTGTTGTTGTGACAATTAAAATAAATAAACCTTATTATTTAAAAAAAAAAAAAAAAAAAAATAATAATAAAAAAAACACACTAATCCTTGAGGGAAGAGTGCCTGTGTGTGTGACCGGAAAAAAAGAAGTCACACCACAGACACACACATGGGTGCAAAAACACACTCACACACACCCTCTCGCAAAAACACACTCACACACACCCACACACACACACACCCAAAATCCACACACAGTCCGATCAAGTCGGTTTTATTTTTATCCCTTCCAACGCAGGCCTCTCTCTGTGAGCCGCACGCTAGCGTGATGCTTAGCCACGGGGATGCTAGCTTGGGAATGGCAACAATGCACCATATGTGTGTGTGAGCGACAGCTGACGAGGGTGCTCCTTCTTCCAACCGCACTCTTGATTTCTCCCTTTCACACACTCGGAGAGCACACCGACCGACCGGTCCAGGCCACAATAGAGCAGGAGCAAGGCCACTAGGGGAAGCAGCGTAGGGGGAGGAGGTAACTGAAGCAGCTGAGGAGGAGTGCAGTAGGGCTACGCTTCATTATTTAGAGGTGGCTTCTTTCCTCGCTGCCTGAGGAGAGGGAGAAGGAGAGGAAGACAGAAAAGTAGCATTAGCCAGAGAAGGAGGCCTCCAACTTCATGTCAGCACCTGAATAAGTGTTTGGGTGGGTGGGATAAATTGTGTGTGTTGAGACATAACAAAACTATGAACTATGTAATTTCAGATACTGGCTTAATAACCATGTCAGTCTGGGCAAGGATCTTTCCTTGAATAGTCCCTGGTTTATGTTTGAGTGAGTGTGTGAGCGTGTGAGTGTTCAATGGGAAAGCAGTTGTTACATCAGATCAAACATCGGTCTGTCACACACTCACTCACTTCTAACAGACTCTTGGTGCTGACAGCATATCATCTGCAAACAAAGGGCTTTGTCCACCAGAAAGGAATGCCGCACTCTACATTATCAAACAGGGGACCTGCGGGACAATGTCACTGAAGCACATTTCTCCACCCCTAATATCCGCTTGTGGTGAGCTTCTCTCCTTCTCTATCAATCAAAAGTTGTCATCTTCTACGAAACAAAAAATATATATGTTTTGTTTTTTTCTTTTTCATGTCAGTGTGTAGTATTTCTGAGGAGGTGGTGTTATGTGCGAATTTCCCTGCGGCGGCACACGCTGACGAAAGAAGCAGAGACAGCTTACACGTATCGAACAAAGACGGCCGTAAATAGCTTGAAGCGCTTTCTCCTCCGCGGTGACAGCGCAGAAACAAGAATGCTAGTCGCGTAGGCTACTCAGCAACACGGCGGCTGCGTTTACATGCAGGGAGAAGGAGGGGAGAAGGAGAGGGGGGGTCTATGTATGACATCATTAAATTCCTTGTTTCTCCGAGTCTGCCATGGACTACAGTGGTTTGGTGAGCTCACGTTATTGGCACAACAGAACAACCTATGAGTCGGCTAATAAAAGCTCCATCACCGGTCTATTTCCAGTTTGCGTGAAATTACTTTTAGACCTTGTTACTTTTCTTTCTTGCGCGTTCTAAAACAAATGGAGAACACAGTGTGCTACTATATTGTGCCCCGTCCATATATTTAACACCTTTACAATAAGTTTTTTTTTATTGCCCAAGCTGAGGACAAAATGCATTCAATTTAATGCAATGCTAAGACTGCCAAGCGGCAAACGATTACAGCAGGTCTGTGGCAGAGGCTAGGCTTCCTGTCAGTCGACCAAATGCGGTTTGAGCGTTTACATAATATTCTTAGCGAGGGAGTTTGCGTTGAACATCTGCTATAAAGACATAGTCCCATATCCCTGTGTGAGAAAGGAATTCCCAAACTAACACCAAGTAATTTATTTTTATATTTCATACATCACTACATCTGTTAAAATTCAGATTATTGAGAAAGAGAGTTGTCTGGTTGACTAACCCTTTTGTAAATTTATAAGGATAGCAATATCAAGTCTACGGCCGATTGTAACCAAACATTTCACAAGTACATTTATTAACAAATAAAGTAATGATTTAATAGCTTAACAGATTAGTTGATGATTCTTTTGTCAGAACATTCAGTTCCAGAGCCACAAGCATCTGTTGGTTTTAACCCATATTTCAGCAAAGGGAAATGCACTATAATTTAGCGTGACATTTTAATGTAAATGTTCACAGATAGTAATCTGGGCAACCAGAGCGAGCTAGCAACGATGACAAATGAAGTGTCAGTTAGCTAGCTGTCAGAAAGGCTAGCTCTCTCGCTAGGCTAGCCCTCACCACGACATAGCCACGTCCAATTGTTCGAAGTGTTCCTGGCTACATGGATCAAATATCTCTCTGGCACTACATCGATGACAGAGAAAAACGTCCCTCTACAACGGCAGTGTCTTTCTTGTTATTCTTATCACTGCTTCTAAACTGGCCAGAGAGGTGTGTAATTCACTGATCAGAAAATACTGGAAGAAAGGTCTGCATTGATGCGTCTCGTACTGGGAACCAACCAGTCGCCGAGTCATAAAGAGGACAGGAATAAAAAGACACAATCTAACTTACAGATTTCTACATGTATGGAGTAATTTGTTTTCTTTATTTCCTCTGAAAAGAACAGCTACTGCTGCCTAGCAAACTATTTCTCAAGATATGTTAGCCAGCTAGAAGCTATCTGGCTAGCCTTTTCATTGATTGGCCCTCAAAAGATCCCGACTTCTAACAAATCTGCCAATCATTCTCTCTTATAAAGACAGCTTGATATTCGGGTCATAATAAATAGTGTCAAACTACACGTACTCACCCTAGTCATCTAAGAACAATTGCATTATCCGGTAAAACAGTGGTGTGCAGTATTGTTAGACGGCAGCATCGAGGTATCTCTCCACCCCGTATGCTGTTCGCTGACAATAATGGGCTGGTCGTGCGCACGCGTCAAGAATGTTGGCACACAGAAACTGACGCATGCTTCCTGGCTGGCTCTATGGATCGCAACCAACCTCGCAACTCGAAAGCTATGCGCACCTTACACTATAAATTAATCTGGCAGTATTTCAAATCATCAACTCCAGGGGAGTGTTTTGCTCTGGTTTGTTCAAAATTATTTATTTATTATTTTTAAACTTTCACCGCTCTTTTCTTAACAAGCTATCATAAATATAAATGATTTCCTTTTTGAAACCTTTTTAAAAATGCATCCAACTCATTAATCTCCACTGTTAGCCCAATGAAAGTGTGGTTTAAAAGCCAACAATACACAAGGAGGAACAAATCCAAATCTGGTATGATTCGCTCGTTACTGTTGCGTGCTGGCCACATGGCATCTTGACAGAAAATGTCATCCCAGGACTCCCACCATGCAACTCTAGCGCCACTCCGTGGTATAAGCGTGTTAGTGGCGGACAAAAAAAAAAAAAAAAAAAAAGTGTACTCCTTACATATCTTCAACATACATTTCTCATCGTCATGATAATCCTGAGGGAATTCTAGAACAATTAATTATTTGGAACAGGCCAGTTTTCTCCCTTATATTTCATGTTCTCTTCCTTCAGATGTTTTAAGGTGTGTTCCGGTTCCATCTATACACCAGGTCACTATTAAATAAATATTCTCTGTCCGCTAACAAAGCTGTTGTAAACAAACATGTTATCATAGAATTATCACTTTAGGTCACCAAACAATTAGAATGACTACACAATGTATGCTTCATGAATACGGAATGAAAGATCTTTCCAGGAACTCATTTGTCTTCTTTACCTTCTTTAATGTAAAGATACATGACATTTCCAAGGACATAAACCTCTTCATATAAGAGCAAATTATATTTTCATACAGTTTAATGTTGACCTCAGATGAGCACAAACAGTCAGATGGAAAGCAACAGCACGAACAACCAGGACCACATGAGAGAACCAATCTTCTAATGATTACATGAAAATGGCCTGGAGTTTAATTTTTGTTCATTTTGGGCTGTCAAACTGACACAGAGTGGCTGAGCGACGTGCTCAGAGAGTTTTCTGGAAGGAAGAACACCTTTCCTTCACCACCACTGTGGAGTGCCACGGCACCAGTAACTGCTGTTACTGCAACACTATTCAGGGCCCCTCTTGGCTAAATACGCACTATACACATCATTAGCCAGGGGGCAGTCGCCTACCACCAGGGTTATTTCCCTCACTGGAGGAAATAATCTTTTATGTACAAAAGTCTCTGACTGGATGAAGTGGATCATTCAGGCTTGCTCAGAGATCTCCGCAGACGGGCCTCTGACGTGAGATTACGCTTCCTCCTCTTTCTTCTCCTCTATTGACACATCTCCCTCCTCCTCCTCTCCCGAGAGTCCTTCTTCAGAGTCTTCCTCGTCCTCTTCAAATGAGGCGTCTGGCATGGGCTTGATGACGATTTCGTCGTCTACCTCCTCACTTCCTGCCATGGACTTCCTCCTCTCCAGAATTGAAGGTGTGCACACTGGGGTGACATCCTAAAACATCAGTAGCAAACATTAGCCGGGCAAAGCTCCCACAAGACACATTTTGGCCGTTTCCACAGATATTACATAGCAATAAAAGCATGAAAATACTTCATCACTATGTGGTATTCGAGTGCAACTGTGTTGATTGTGGGCACATGGGTTTCATTGCACAGCCACATAGACTGGCAATAAGCTTTGATGAGCCACATTATTGTTGGCACAGGTTATCGCACCTCCACTGACTGATACAATAAAGGGTAATTTTCAGAATGTGTTGGGCTGGGCGACAAATTAAATCACTATAACAATTTATATTGGTCAATCTTGATCAGTTTAACAACCTAAAAGATTCAAGTGGCTGGTAGGGGGAGAAAAAAAAGGTTCCAGGCAGGCACATTTTAATTACATCATTTATGTATCAAATGCCACCTTCCTGACTGATTTTCATAGCATTGTACACCATGAGTAAACAAAGAATACATGTCCACACATTTGAGTTTTGAGTACAGGCCCCAGTATTTAATAGACTACAAAAGCAACGTTTCAAATCAACAGTGTCTTCTTCAGACAAAAAATGCTATACATTTTTTGCCTGACGACCCCGATGGGTTGAAACGTTGCATTTGTAGTCAATACTCCAGTGAACAATTTTCTTATTGCTACTGATGGAAGTATCTAGCGCAAGACATATCACTATTGTTTTTATCGCCCAGAAATATTCCACATTAAACAGAGGTCAGTAATGAACCTATGATGAATAAATGTATAAATCAGTGTTTCCCATACATTGACTTATTTGTGGCGGCCCACCACAATATCAACATTGACCACCACACAATGATTTTCCAGGTTGTACTAAATTGTGCTTAAAGCTGGTTAGCATCATAACGAAGCTGCGCTAATTTGTTAAAAACTGTTGCCTTCAAGTTAATTCTGCAAATCTACCACCAAATAGAGTTCAATTCTGTGGGAAACACTGTAAATATAATTAATATAATATTTATAATGAATAAAAAGGGTAAACAAGAACATACATCACTTAAAACAGAGATGTTTGCATCCTCTGAGGCAGTAGCCTTCTTCGTTGGAACCTGGGATGCCTAAAATGAGGAAACAGGACATTAGAAACATGATCCACAAAGCTCCGATTTAGACACTGCTAAATCAAACAATGAACCGCAGATGTTACAAGGCGACCTGGCTTAACCAAACTTACAAATCCAGGGAAGTCGTAATCGATGCCATGGGCAGCAAGTCTCTTCCGCAGCTTGGCCTCTTTGCTAAGGAGCTTTGCCTTGGTCTTCTCCAGCTCCTCTATGCTGTGCTTCTTGTTGTAGCGGCCAACCGCGGGTTGCGTCGGCTTTTTAAACACCCTCTTGCAACCCACAAACAACTTCTCATGCACCTTCTCCGGTGGCACCACATGGCCTGTCGAAAACCAAGAGTGAAGAGTACATTTAGAATTTCGGCAAATCTACTACTATCTACTAAGGTCAAAAGTACATGCCTGCTCATCCAGCACCATAGACCCTTTTCACAGCAGCCATTTTTGACATAAATTAAAGGGCAGGCAAAGGTGATCCTAATGACATAAATTAAGGTTCTGGTTCTGCTACACTTAGACCTTACACATACACGGAGATATATTTTTTTTTTTTTTTTTTTTTTTTTAAACAGATATTTGTTTAGGTGTTGGAGCCTTTCGTCCACGCATAAAAGGCATTTTAGCTCCCTAAAAAGGGTATTTTTTAAAAGCCTTCTAAAGTGAAGATTTTATAGAACGTCTGTTTCCTTGGATTCAAGAGGACATGCAAAACCGATTTTTACAAACAATGAAGTGATGGGGTTAGGCTATTTGGTGTAGGTTACTTTGTGTGGGTGCTACACATTGGTTGTGGTACTGAATGTAAAACATGTTACATACTCAACTTTCCCGACCGGTAGCGCGACAATGTCACGTCAAAATCACAAAGACCTCTGGCGCCGCGGATTTTGGCCGGGTAGCACACGGTAGCGCACCACTTTTTTTCAGCTGAGCGCGCCAAACCGGAAACCGGAAGATGGACTAGTTTGAGGGCAAGCGAGAGTTGCAGTTCGGAGGACTGTTTTGTTACAGTCGTGAATTTTTAATAGTTTGCTGGATTAGTTAACAAATTTACCAGCGAGTCGCCACACATGGAATTAAGAGGAAAGAATAGAAAAGATTTATTTTCAACCAAAGGATATCTACCAAGACCTGAACAAAATCTCTTTCCACTTTAGGAAATTACACAAACAGCCAGCTGCTAGCTAGCTAGCCAGCTAACTAAAACGTAGCCTACACTGGGAGGAAAGAAGACTTTTCACCTTCTCTCCTTTGCAACTGTCAAAGAAATCCCATAAACACCGGAAGGCCTAGGGTAGACTACATCAGATGGCCTAAAGATTAGGCCCCTCTGCATAGCATTCAGTGATTTGCATGCAGTAATTTCAACACTGACCTTGATCTAGCCTACTTTGGCTATTTAAAAGGTACTTTATTGCACACAATAAATATTATAACACAATTTAAATGAACTATAACTAACAATAAAGAGCTTAATCACACACAAATTACTCTTTTACTGACTAAGCTTATACAAAATAATAAGTATGTAGGAAGTTTAGAAGTTAGAACCCAGAATTGACCTGCACACTACAAAAGTGCACCAAATTCAACACAAATGACTCAATACACTTGGAGGCCTGCGTCCTTTCTTTTTCAAATATTTTGCCATGGTATCGTTTCAGTATCGAGCATAAAGATATTTATGGCAGGTACGTATCAAAGTCATAATTTTGGTATCGTGACAACACTACGCGCAGGTAAAAATGGTTACGACACACGTCACGCTACAGGACGGGAATGGTGAGTATGCAGAGGCCCTTAGTATAGCAAGACTCGGACTTGGTACAGTAACGAGTAACGCAACATTCAGAAACAACCCGTCTGTCCATAGCCTACATGGGATCGCAGTTTGATTTCATTTTTGTGAGCAACAATTTCAGCAACAATTCACAACATCGATGAAGATAACGTGCTAACTTTAACCAAGTGGCTAACTAGCTATAACTAGCCTACCATACGGTACCCTAAGCAAGCTAACATACAGGTCTATGTGAGTGAGATGAGTGTGGGCACAAGGGTTTCATTGCACAGCCACATGGGACTGGCAATAAGCTTTGATGAGCCACATTATTGTTGGCACAGTAATCTTACCCCCAATGACTGAGACATTGGAGGCAATTTTCAATCTGCGCCTAGAAAATTGTGCTGTGCTAAACGTTTTACCAGTGTATTTGATGCGGGTACTATGTGGTACGTAGACACACCAAAGTTTGCAGTTCTTTGTGTTTTAGTGTTTAGCCTATGGACAAATGTTTTAGACAAATGTCATGTAGACAGAGTAAAATATAATAAACACAATTTTTTTTTAGTTCTAACAAATATCCGGGTACATGGCCTTAAATTGAACACTACATGAACGGAATTAGTAACACCGGTGCTTGCTCTACTATTTCATGTCAAAATGGCTGCTGTGAAATTGAAACATACAATAATACCAGAGCACCCCAGTGCAGAAGCCGACACAGCATAAGCATGATCAGGAGTTCATTCTGTACGGTTTAAATACAAACAATAGTTAATTTGGTTAATTAGCTTCATACTCACACTGGATCAGCCTTTCACCCATGAGGTAGTTGTTCATGGTCTCAGCCACAATCTTGGCCACTTCATCGCAGTCAAACTCAATGTACGCGTAGCCTTTGCTTCCACCTGTCTGTCAAAGACATTTCACGTGACTCAGTGCAATCTAACAAGCATGAATCTTCATTATAATCAGATGTGGAAATAAGCAGCCGCAGCAAGAGCTGACCATAAGCTTTCATGAACCACAGCAACCGTTACAGCACGTTGACCTTACCTCCACCGACTGAAGCAGCGAAAGGTACTTCACTCGGGGTGCCAAAACATTATTAAACCAGGGCTTAATTTTCATTGCGGGTATTGCGCATAATTTGTTCAAGTCGCGCAACTCTAGACATAATGCGAGAAATTCCTACATACACTTTCACAGCCTGTCTGATGACATTGATATAATCATGAAGTGGCGTGAATGCGGTGCTATTGACCGGAGGGATCAACTACCGAGTTGAACTGAACATGGCCTCATGCAGACGCAGACACTCTCACAGACAGACAGACAGACAGACAGACAGACAGACAGACAGACAGACAGACAGACAGAGAGAGAGAGAGAGAGAGAGAGAGAGAGAGAGAGACTTTGCGCTTACGCAAATAGGCTACGCAACCATGGCAAACTTTTACATCTGGAAAGAGCTCCTTGGTACAGGTCACGTCAACACTTGATCCCAGAAAGATTGTCTTCGACTTGTTCGTTTTTTGAACACTTATTTTATCTAATGACATAGAAAACATAATGAATTGCATCCACATATCCTTATGCACAACTTTTATTCACTAGCGACTAGCCTAAAACAGTCAGGCTGAAGGAAGGCTAATTACTCTCACATAGACTATTTCTTAAAGTGACAGGCACTCAATTACACCTACTAATCACCAATGTGCATAGCCTGGCGGGCCATCCTATATCATTAAAATGTATAGTCTGGAATCGAACCATTCACCTTGCTTAATCCAAGGGGCGGGCAGAGAATTGTCTTTCAAACTGCCTAGGCATGCAATAGGCCAGCGCTACGACTATATCCGTATCCGGTAGGCAAAACGGCAAAAACATCCTTCTTCGAAAGGAATGACTTTAGTGCATTGTGTTGCTCAACTTTTAAAGAAAAGCACAAGTCCAACTCCTCCAAAGTTGACGCCAACGCCGATTCAAACAACCGCTCTTCGGTCGCCATAGCCACCTTCCTTGTTGTTCACCTGTCGTTATCCTGTTAAGCCTGCCTTAAGACTAACAAAATAGAGCGCTGTGATTGGATGACGTCCACGGCATCAGCCAATAGAAATCCCTATGGTTTGATACTAGACGTACAGGCTGAGCAAATTAATTTGCCGCCGCTAGGGTGCGTCTAGATTTCTAGGCTACAATGTGCACTCAATTAGACCTACACACCACATTACAGATATGCCTAAGTGTTATAGTTTAAATGTCAACATGAAGCATTCATATTACTAAATATGTTTAGCTACTAGTAAATAGTAGTAAAATGCTATACATTAAAAATACATTATTAACTAAATACACTATATGAATTTAAAATATGAAATAGAAACATAATCACGCAGGCCATCATTTTCAGTGTGTGTTTGTGCGTGTGGAGAGAGTCAAGCAGAATCTAGGATGTCCACTGGCCTATATATTACTGATAACGTCAGGGTGGTGGGGGCCCCAAAATCAAACACATTTTTAAAAAAAGTATCGAAGAAGCATCGAAATCGCAATTCTTGACTTGGTATCAGAATCGCGCCCCAAATTGTGTAAATCCCCCCTACATGAATAACCTAATGGGGGATCTCTCCCCCCCATTTTGAAAAATTAATTTTAAGCCCTGTAAACGCACTGAATTTCAGACTGAGGTGACACCCAAAATAATCAGTAGAAAATATAAACCAAGAAAAGCCCCCAGAGGACACAGATGTTTTCAATTAAATAAAGACATTATATGACAATAGAAATATGAATATAAAGTATGAAAATACTGGTGTACATCAACATAACTATGTGACATACTGGTATTCGAGTGTAACTGTGTTGATTGTGGGCACATGGGTTTGATTACACAGCCACATAGACTGGCAATAAGCTTTGATGAGCCACATTATTGTTGGCACAGGTTATCGCACCTTTACTGACTGATACAATAAAGGGTAATTTTCAGAATGTGCCGGAAACACTTGTGTTTAATATTTGTTCTGAAAGTGTCAGCACAAAGGTGTGGAGGGAGCCATACAGCAATACAATATATGCAGATGAAATAGGGCTGGACAGGAATTACAAAGCTCACCTTTTTACTTCTCGACAGCCGCATCCTTAGGATTTTCCCAAACTGCTGGAAATAGGATCTGATCTGTGGTTCAAACAGTCCCCTGGGAATGTGGCCCACGTAGATTACTCCAGGAGCCAACTTGACTGGCTGTGGACAAGAGCAACAATTCACGTCGACAATGATTATTTGGATGTGATGTTTAGCCTACTTGCACGTGCTAACTTTCACCAAGTGGCTAACTAGCTAACGTTATAACTAGCCTACCATACGGTAGCCTAAGCAAGCTAACATACAGGCCCATGTGAGTGAGATGAGTGTGGGCACATGGGTTTCATTGCACAGCCACATGGGACTGGCAATAAGCTTTGATGAGCCACATTGCTGTTGGCAGAGTAATCTTACCCCCAATGACTGAGACATTGGAGGCAATTTTCAATCTGCGCCTGAATTCGTGATAAAGCGACAGTGTTACCACACGTGTATTTGTTGTAGGCACTATGTGGCACAATGTACACTTCCGACATTTAAAGATTAGACATTTTCACTTTCTTAAAGATTAGTCATTTGGAAATAATGTTTTTTTTTTCTATGTACGCACATTTAAGAATCATAATGTTAACATGCTGCATTGCAGTAAGTTAGCACAGGCCTTCAAGTTAGCCGACTAACGCCATTAACATAGCGTAAGCTAATGTTCACGCACTTTAATATGATGATGGTTAACGTTACAATTATCAACACAATCGCACTGGCAAACAAATGATATGACCAATAACATTAACTTTAAACAACATCACTGCTGAATCGTCCAACAATGGCTTAAAATGTGTAACGTTATTTTTTGTGAGTGTTACAATGTCTGAGCTCAAGCTAGACAACGTTACCGTTTTCCGTCGCTTTTTTACTTGCTGGACTTTCTTTTGGAACTCAACATCTTCGCTTGGATTGAGAGCAAGCAAGCTTTTAGCTGGTTTTGAAATTGTAGAGTCCCCCTCTGTCATTTTGAAGAAATGTTGTTCTTATTATTTCATAAACTTATAGTGTACGCAGCAGTGTTGGGTTCTTCTCCTTCTTCACGAACACGTTGCTTCTGAACTTTCACCTCTGTACATCAGAAGAAACACATCATGTAGCAGCTAGGCCAAGATTTTTGTGTGCGCCCCCGTCTGGTCTGGAAGATTTACTGTTTTCTACCTTAGAACAGTTTTAAATGATAGCCTGGGAAATCCAGATCCTGATAATCTAGAAAGATAAAGAATAATTACAGTGCATGAAAATGCACTGTTCTGTTATCCGAAGTCTTCTTCTTATTATTATTATAGTGGATGGAATCCACTATCTTGAAATCTCCTGGCTTCTTACAGTGCATGAAAATGCACTGTACTGTTCTTCCTAGGCTTCTTCTTATTATTATTACAGTGCATGAAAATGCACTGTACTGTTCTTCCTAGGCTTCTTATTAGAGTGCATGAAAATGCACTCTACTGTTATTCCAAGGCATTTTATTACAGTGCATGAAAATGCACTGTACTGTTCTTCCTAGGCTTCTTCTTATTAGAGTGCATGAAAATGCACTCTATTGTTATCCGAATTATTCTTAATTATAGTGCATGAAAATGCACTATACTGTTCTTCCAAAATTTCTTATTATAGTGCATGAAAATGCACTATACTGTTCTTCCAAAATTTCTTATTTTTCTTCTTCTAACGCGTTTAATGCAGCTTCAACCGTTAAACGTAGAAACTTCATTCAAACTTTGTTACGTAGGTCTTACTTAGGACATTTGGGCTATGTATTTTCCAACTTTGTAACTTTTATACTTTTTAAACTATTAATTAAAAACTATCAAAATTTCCCCATTGACTTAACATTATACAAGGATACAAGGAAGTTTATTGTCACATGCATATAGTTACTGGAAGTAAGAAATGCAGTGAAATTATGTCTGGTGTCAGCCTATTTGTGCATTAATGGGGGGGGGGGGGGGGGGGGGGGTAAAAAGTGCAGTAGAAGAGGGGTTTAGTAGATTAAGTGGCAAGGGCTGCATAAAAAAAGGTGGGGGAGGATTGGGATTGGGTGGGGGGCACCAACAAGGAGCACCCAAGAGCAACAGGGGCAAGAAAAAACTCCCTTACCAAGGAAGAAACCTTGGGCAGATCCACGGCTCAAGGGGCTAACCCAACTGCTAGGGGTCTTGGTGTGTGTGTTGGGGGGATGACAGGGGAGATGGGATAGTGTGCTGTGTATGTGGGGAGAGGGCAGTGTGCAATATGTGTGTTGGAGAAGCTTCCTCATGAGACAATGTGCTGTGTATTGGGGGGGGAGGGGGGGGCAGTGTGCTGTAAGTATGTTGGGGATGTGTGTTGGAGAAGCTTCCTGATGAAATAATGTGCTGTGTATGTAGGGGGGGGGGGGCAGGGACTTACTATTGCAAGCAGAGTACTGTATGTAATGTATGTGAGTGATGACCGTGAAGATGTGTGTGTGGGCGGGAGGAGAGTGGAGCAGTGACTGTGTGTGTGTGTGTAGTGTGTGTGTGGGTAGGTGGGGGCAGTGTGCTGTAAGTATGTAGAGGATGTGTGTGCAGGGCGGGAGGGGAGTGGAGCAGTGACTGTGTGTGTGTGTGGGTAGGTGGGGGCAGTGTGCTGTAAGTATGTAGAGGATGTGTGTTGGAGAAGATCCTGAAGACAATGTGCTGTGTATGTGGGTGGGTGGGGGGGGGCAGTGTGCAGCAAGTATGTAGAGGAGGCTTACTGTAGCAAGCAGTGTGCTGTATGTATGTGAAGTGATGACAGTGATGATGTAAGGGTGTGTGTTGGGGATGGGGGTGGGGGGGGGGCAGAAAGGCTAGGCAATCAAGGACATGGGTAGATGGAGGAGAAATCAAAAATAATAAATAAAAAGTGTGCAAAAGTTGGAGAAAGTCAGATGTGTGTGTGTGTGTGTGTGTGTGTGTGTGTTTTGACGTGTGATGAAATAAGAAAATAAATAAAAGGTCTGTAGCATAGGGAGAGGGATGTAAAAGTGCTAAAAGTCTTGTAGGTGTGTGTGGGTGTGTGTGTGTGTGTGGGGGGGGGGGGGGGGGGGGGTCATGAGTGCTGAGGAGTGAATGAGTGCAAAGTCAGTATAGTGTGAGTTCAGAGTTCGGATGGCCTGGGGATAAAAACTTCTCCTGAGTCTCTCAGTTCTGGCTTTGTGACTACATAGGCGTCTTCTTGATTTCAGCGGTAGGAATAATCCATTGTTAGGATGAGAAGAGTCCTTCAGAATCTTTTGGGCTCTTAGGAGTACTCTTCTGGAATAGATATCTTGTAGAGCAGGGAGTTGAGTTCTTATAGTACGTTCAGCTGAGCGCACTACTCTCTGCAGAGTACTACAATCTCTAACTGTGGAGTTCCCATACCAGGTGATGATGCTACCAGTTAGAACACTCTCAACCGCTGAAGTGTAGAAGGCCTTCATGATGGATGTAGAAACTTTGAATTTCCTTAGCTGACGAAGGAAGTAGAGTCGTTGTCTGGACTTCTTCAGAACATATTGAGTGTTAACAGTCCATTTTAAGTCTTCAGTAATGTGGACACCAAGGTATTTAAAACTTGTGACTCTCTCTACAGGTTGCCCGCTGATCATTAGTGGGGTGTAACTGTAGTTCTGCTGCTGCCTTCTGTAATCCACTACCATTTCCTTGGTTTTATTGATATTCAGTGTCAAGCTGTTAGATTGACACCACTGTGCCACCTCATCAACCTGATCCAAGTAGAACTGTTCATTGTTGTTACTAATCAGGCCCAAGATCACTGTGTCATCTGCAAACTTGATGATGGAGGTATGACTACTGTTGGCTTTGCAGTCATGTGTGTAGATGTTGTACAGCAGTGGACTCAAAACACAGCCTTGGGGAGCACCAGTGCTGATGGTTAATGAGTCAGATGTCAGACCCCCCACTCTAACCACTTGTGAACGGTTGGTGAGGAAGTCAAATATCCAGTGACACAGGGTGGTGTTCAGTCCTAAGGCCTTCATCTTTGTGACCAAGGTGAGAGGTACTATCGTGTTGAATGCTGAACTAAAGTCAATGAACAGCATCCTCACATAATTCCCATTCCCCTCCTCCAGGTGAGTTAAGTGGAATTATCATTTCAGTTACATAAAAAAAAGGAGGAACAAGCAGACCAGAGGCGGAAATTATTCGTTCTACCATTTATTAATTTGGAATAAAAGTAGTCTGGAAGCAGCTGTGGGAATAAATCATTGATATAATAATTTATTATTAAAGCAGATCAGTGCAACCAGCACATAAAATAGCTACAGCTACAACAGAACTAGCAGTCTTCCAGCCAGGGATTTAGCCAAGGCTCCAGGAGAAGCAGCGCTGCCTGTGAGGAAAAGGGTGGAGTGTCAACTACTCACCACTAGGGAACCTCGCAACACATGCAATCACTCAGGTGTTTCGTGGGTACGATCACGCCATGCGCTACACTGCAAGTCTAGAAAATGTGGAGATCAAAGAGTAAGGTGCAACTACACACTAATGCACACACACAGTGGAGAGGGCTAGCTACAAGAACACCCCCACCACCAGACAGCGTGCCACGCCAGGAGGCCTTAGCATCACAAACTAGGAAACAGTATCTACACATTTAAAAAGAGACTACGCTACCAGTTGACCCGCTCACAAACAGTACATACATACATACATACATGCGCTACAGTTGGGTTACAATCACCGCCTCACGAGGGAGGAATCCAACGCAGACAAAAGCAAACAATCACACACAATTACACCCGGGCAAAACAGCAACCAGCTGATGGCACCCCTAAAACACAGAGGCACCCAGATAAGCTTGACATGGGGCAAGGCAGTTCAACATTACAATTAGGCAACACTAAATCACTGCAATCCTTATGAAGCAGATATTACCTGCGCCGTCAATATCTACCCATACCGAATGCGGAAATGTGGAGGCCGCCAGGGAGTCATAGCGAATTCAGTGATCTCTAATGCTAGTAGATGCACACCGAGTGGGACCTGTATGAAGGGAAAGATTACTTTACGAAGAGCGATCTATATTCACAGAACATGGAAGAGAGTATTAGGCTACCTACCGCCATTCACCTCTGTGAAAGCGTTTGCGCTAGCATGCCATAGAGAGAAAATGTCCTGCAAGTGTAGGAACCAGGCTGACTTAAATAGCCTCAGTCTAACAAGCAATCAGCTCGTCCCTCCCCCTAATCAAGGTTGCCTGCTTGACTAGGCTACTATGCAGTATTCCACTACACTTCACATGCTGCAGCTAGTCCAATATAGTCTGTGTTTTTCATGTCAAAGCGAGCATAAAAAGCATTAAGTTCATCAGGGAGGGCTTTACTCACATTCATCATAGGAGGGGACTTTCTTTCAAAGCCAGTGATGGTTGGGAGTCCTTTCCACACTCGTGCTGGATCACCCTCCAAGAAATCAGCTTCAAGACGCTATAGAGACAAGCTTTGTCTCTATAGCGCCGCTTAGCATCTTTAATAGCACTACGTAAACTATAAGATGCTGCTTTGTAATCCGTCATATCCCCTGAAATAAGCCCAGCATTATAAGTCATGGTGCGTGTCTTTAACCCTTTAGGCGCCAGAGGTTTTTTCCGAAACGATCAATTTTGACATCTTCATTTCAAAAGGCTATATCTTAAAAGTGATAAGAGTTAGAGACTTTCTGTAAATTAGAGAAATATTAAGGATGACCCAAAGTTTATGTAGAGATTAAATGTTTATATCTAATTTGCATATTATGACGTCATATGGTGGCGGCCATCTTGGATTATAGAATTTTCATGAAAAGTCGCATGTTTGAATGATAAAATGCACCACTTCTTTCCCCCCAAAATGTCCCTCACCTTCTGTATGCTATATTGCACAATACTGAATGCTCAGGTAAATAGTAAGTAGTGAACAAACTGTGTAAATCATTACTAATAAATGGCCGAAACAAACCAAATGCATGTAGCAGTAGACTGGCCTTTTGCTGTAGAGATTTTCCATTTACTACATACAGTAGGCACTCTGATTCCATGTATGGGGCACATATAGATTATTCAGATGACACACAAACACAAGTAGACAAGACCTGTTTAGTTCAAAAGCTCATTTGCCACGGCAAGGCACAGATCAGGAGTGAGATGACGAGACAAGACAAGAGACAATGTTAGTATTTTTTTTCTTTTTGTTGTTTTTGTTGATGTTTTTTTTTCTTAGCTGACAAAGACACACACATCACAAGGACATGAACACACAAAAAGGAACACATAGTGTATGTCCTAAATGATCAGGGAAATAGATAGCAAATCAACAGTGTAAATCATTACTAATAAATGGCTGACATTTTTTTTTTTTTTATGTAGCAGGCCTTTTGTTGTAGAGATAATGACTCCCTATCCCTATCCATACAGGGCCGGCATTCCCATCATCTTGTGATAGACTATGCATGACCTAATGTGTGTGTGTGTGTGTGTGGGGGAGAGGGAGAGGGAGAGAGCGTGTCACCACCTCCACCATGCGAGCAGCATGGCCAGATCTGCCTCGCGCGCGTCGAGTGGAGAGAATTTGCGCAGCTCGGACTAGGCCTACTGTCATTCTCATTGCGACTCCCCACACTGCCACTACGTTTCCCCCTAACTCTCCTATGAGCACTTCGACCTCGTCTAACATACCCAGTCGCATTAGACAAAGGCTCCACCACGTTACTGTCGCCGCGATTGTGGAGAGGCAAAAGACAGAAGCTAGCGCTATTAGGCTACCTCCAGCCTTGTTCGCCACACCACTAACACCCTGCTAACTTCCCGATGAACACTCCGAACCCGTGAAACATTATTCCCACCAGTGACATTGGGCAAACGATTCAACGTTTGTGCTTGGTGTAAGCTAAACTATGGAGTAAACTCTCACTTTGTCCAGCTGCATCATTGAAGGCAGGGACGCATCTGAAGCCTCACTAAACGAATCACCGTCATTTCCTGAAGGCAGATATTCCCCTTCAGAATCAGGGTCCGCGAATAGAAGACCCAACACTTCATTTCAGGTAAACTTTTTTGATGCCATTAGACGATAATCTAATGCAAATACTCGCTAACGTTGACAATATCGCTCTGACTAAGTGGCTCACACGCACACTAGCTCCGGTATTGCACGCACTGATTCAATGCGCTGTAGCTCAAAACTTTTGTTTAAACCATGACCTTTTTCGGACTCGGGGATGACGTATGACATGTCTGCCACCTAGTGGAGTGGATGTCGAACGAAATATGACACCCTATTTGACTAAATCGGCCGTTTTATTCAGTACCGCATCTTGTCGAGTAAACTCGACAGTGGCGCCTAGAGGGTTAATGCCGTTCTCACTTCTCTATCCACCCATGGTTTCTGGTTAGGGAAGCTTCGGATCTTTACAGTTGGGATGATGGAATCAGTTAGCATTATGATTATGACATCACAATACGGCCGTTAAGCAATTAGAATCCTATGGCAGGTGTTCAGGCCACCTGGCCCAACTGCCATTCTCAGGCTTTAAGCATACAAACTGGCCCTATTAAGACTACACATCCTGTTCAACTGCTTCCGCTGCCAAAAACTGTTTCAAAATAAAAGTCCTCACTATAATATTTTACTGTTAAACAATTTAACCCTTTAAACTACTGAACTTTTTAACTGTTCAGCCATTGTAACTGTTACTTGTCATCAACTATGACTCCTACGCACTGTAGCTAGTTAGCATGATTAGCATAGTTAGCATGTTAGCATTTTTAGCAAAACTGCTAAAAATGATTAGCTAAGTTAGCTAAGTCACATGGTTAGCATAGTTAGCATGTTAGTTAGCATTTTAAGCAAAACTGCTTAAAATGATTAGCTAAGTTAGCTAAGTAACATGGTTAGCATAGTTAGCATGCTAGTTAGCATTGTTAGCATAACTACTAAAAATGATTAGCTAAGTTAGCTAAGTAACATGGTTAGCATGCTAACATGCTAGTTAGCATAGTTAGCATAACTACTAAAAATGATTAGCTAGGTAAGCTAAGTCACATGGTTAACATAGTTAGCATGTTAGCATTGCTAACATGCTAGTTAGCATTACTACTAAAAATGAAAACATTAGCTAAGTTAACTAAGTTAAGTAACTTGGTTAACATTATTATCTTTGATAACATAGTTAGCATAACTGCTAGCAAACATTAGAGCCATTCCAACTGTCAGTTATCGTCAATTATCTACCTAAATAATTTAACCATTTAAATTATCCACCTATTTAACCGTTCAATCATTCCAACTATATTAAACCTTATCTACCAAGCAAATCATTTAACTATATAAACTATCCACTTATTTAACTGTTCAGTCATTTCAACTATATTAAACCTCATCTACCTAGCAACCAATATAGTTTGTTTTTACTCTGTATGATATTTTACATCATATTTTTTGCATTTTCATGCACTGTATTTCCTTCAGGAAATGCTTTTCTAGTTACAGTGCATGAAAATGCACTGTACTGTTCTTCCTAGGCTTCTTCTTATTACAGTGCATGAAAATGCACTGTACTGTTCTTCCTAGGCTTCTTCTTATTACAGTGCATGAAAATGCACTGTACTGTTCTTCCTAGGCTTCTTATTACAGTGCATGAAAATGCACTGTACTGTTCTTCCTAGGCTTCTTATTCTTCTTCTTCTTCTAACGCATTTAATGCAGCTTCAACCGTTTAACGTAGAAACTTCATTCAAACTATGTTACGTAGGTCTTACTTGGGACATGGGTGCTATGTATTTTTCAGCTTTGTAACTTTTATACTTTTTAAACTATTAATTAAAAACTAGTCAAAATTTCCCCATAGACTTAACATGGGCTGATGACATCACAATAGAGCCGTTAAGCAATTAGAATCCTATGGCAGGTGTTCGGGCCACCTGGACCAACTGCCAGTCTCAGGCTTTAAGCATACAAACTGGCCCTATTAAGACTACACATCCTGTTCAACTGCTTCCTCTGCCAAAAACTGTTTCAAAATAAAAGTCCTCACTACAATATTTCACTGTTAAACAATTCAACCCTTTAAATTACTGAACTTTTTAACTGTTCAGCCATTGTAACTGTTACTTGTCATCAACTATGACTCCTACCCACTGTAGCTAGTTAGCTAAGTTAGCTAAGTAACATGGTTAGCATAGTTAGCATGCTAGCATGCTAGTTAGCATTTTTAGCAAAACTGCTTAAAATGATTAGCTAAGTTAGCTAAGTCACATGGTTAGCATAGTTAGCATGCTAGCATGTTAGCATGCTAGTTAGCATTTTTAGCAAAACCTCTTAAAATGATTAGCTAAGTTAGCTAAGTCATATGGTTAGCATAGTTAGCATGCTAGCATTTTAGCATGCTAGTTAGCATTTTTAGCAAAACTGCTTAAAATGATTAGCTAAGTTAGCTAAGTCATATGGTTAGCATAGTTAGCATGCTAGCATGTTAGCATGCTAGTTAGCAATTTTAGCAAAACTGCTAAAAATAATTAGCTATGTTAACTAAGTAACGTGGTTAGCATAGTTAGCATGCTAGCGCTAGCATGTTAGCATGCTAGTTAGCATTTTTAGCAAAACTACTAAAAACAATTAGCTAAGTTAGCTAAGTAACATGGTTAGCATAGTAGCATGTTAGCATGCTAGTTAGCATAGTAACTTTGTTAACATTATTATCTTTGTTAACATAGTTAGCATAACTGCTAGCAAACATTAGAACCATTCCAACTGTCAGTTATCGTCAACTATCTACCTAAATAATTTAACCATTTAAACTATCCACCTATTTAACTGTTCAGTCATTCCAACTATATTAAACCTCATCTACTTAGCAACCAATATAGTTTGTTTTTACTCTGTATGATATTTTACATCATATTTTTGCATTTTCATGCACTGTATTTCCTTCAGGAAATGCTTTTCTAGTTCTTATTACAGTGCATGAAAATGCACTGTACTGTTCTTCCAAGGCATTTTATTATTATTCTTCTTCTAACGCACTTAATGCAGCTTCAACCGTTTAACGTAGAAACTTCATTCAAACTATGTTACGTAGGTCTTACTTGGGACATGGGTGCTATGTATTTTTCAGCTTTGTAACTTTTATACTTTTTAAACTATTAATTAAAAACTAGTCAAAATTTCCCCATAGACTTAACATGGGCTGATGACATCACAATAGAGCCGTTAAGCAATTAGAATCCTATGGCAGGTGTTCGGGCCACCTGGACCAACTGCCAGTCTCAGGCTTTAAGCATACAAACTGGCCCTATTAAAGGAGAATTCCGGTGTGATATTGACCTAAAGTGTATCGAAACATGATACCGAGTGTGAACGTATGTCTCATAGCCCATCTCGGCTTGTCCCCTGCACTCCAAAATCTGGCGCTAGTTAGCCGATGCTACCAACATCTTTTTCAATAGTGGTGCTTCGGCATCGGGCTAGCCATGCAAATAAATCACTGTTTTACACCCATTTACGAGGCTCAATGTATCTCCACACTTCATTGGTAGACTTCAGAGGGCCCTGACATTTAAAACGAGACATTGAGAACTTTGAAAAAGCACTGGTAGTTTACTTACAAGACGATTTATACAGACAGTATCTTCACGAAGTTTAGCGTTTGCAGCCATCTTGAATTTAGTCACGATAAGTCGAGCAACGAGTAAGAATGAACAGCTATGATAAGGGATTAGATTCCAAAAATAATTCAGTGGAAATGCATGGATTCCAGTTTCTTCCAGTAGCAGCAACTGGAATCCATGCATTTCCACTGAATTATTTTTAGAATCTGATCCCTTATCATACCTGTTCATTCTTACTCGTTGCTCGACTTATCGTGACTAAATTCAAGATGGCTGCAAACTTTAAACTTCGTGAAGATACTGTCTGTATAAATCGTCTTGTAAGTAAACTACCAGTGCTTTTTCAAAGTTCTCAATGTCTCGTTTTAAATGTCAGGGCCCTAGGAAGTCTACTAATGAAGTGTGGAGATACATTGAGCCTCGTAAATGGGTGTAAAACAGTGATTTATTTGCATGGCTAGCCCGATGCCAAAGCACCACTACTGAAAAAGTTGTTGGTAGCATCGGCTAACTAGCGCCAGATTTTGGAGTGCAGGGGACAAGTCGAGATGGGCTATGAGACATACGTTCACACTCGGTATCATGTTTCAATACACTTTAGGTCAGTATCACACCGGAATTCTCCTTTAAGACTACACATCCTGTTCAACTGCTTCCTCTGCCAAAAACTGTTTCAAAATAAAAGTCCTCACTACAATATTTCACTGTTAAACAATTTAACCCTTTAAACTACTGAACTTTTTAACTGTTCAGCCATTGTAACTGTTACTTGTCATCAACTATGACTCCTACCCACTGTAGCTAGTTAGCATGTTAGCATGCTAATTAGCATTTTTAGCAAAACTGCTAAAAATGATTAGCTAAGTTAGCTAAGTCACATGGTTAGCATAGTTAGCATGCTAGCATGTTAGCATGCTAATTAGCATTTTTAGCAAAACTGCTTAAAATGATTAGCTAAGTTAGCTAAGTCACATGGTTAGCATAGTTAGCATGCTAGCATGTTAGCATGCTAATTAGCATTTTTAGCAAAACTGCTTAAAATGATTACCTAAGTTAGCTAAGTCACATGGTTAGCATAGTTAGCATGCTAGCATGTTAGCATGCTAATTAGCATTTTTAGCAAAACTGCTTAAAATGATTAGCTAAGTCAGCTAAGTAACGTGGTTAGCATAGTTAGCATGCTAGCATGTTAGCATGCTAGTTAGCATTTTTAGCAAAACTGCTTAAAATGATTAGCTAAGTTAGCTAAGTCACATGGTTAGCATAGTTAGCATGCTAGCATGTTAGCATGCTAGTTAGCATTTTTAGCAAAACCGCTAAAAATGATTAGCTAAGTTAGCTAAGTCACATGGTTAGCATGCTAGCATGTTAGTTAGCATAGTTAGCAAAACTGCTAAAAATGATTAGCTAAGTTAGCTAAGTAACGTGGTTGACATAGTTTACATGCTAGCGTGTTAGCATGCTAGTTAGCATAGTAACTTTGTTAATATTATTATCTTTGTTAACATAGTTAGCATAACTGCTAGCAAACATTAGAGCCATTCCAACTGTCAGTTATCCTCAACTATCTACCTAAATAATTTAACCATTTAAACTATCCACCTATTTAACTGTTCAGTCATTCCAACTATATTAAACCTTATCTACTTAGCAACCAATATAGTTTGTTTTTACTCTGTATGATATTTTACATCATATTTTTGCATTTTCATGCACTGTATTTCCTTCAGGAAATGCTTTTCTAGTTCTTATTACAGTGCATGAAAATGCACTGTACTGTTCTTCCTAGGCTTCTTATTACAGTGCATGAAAATGCACTGTACTGTTCTTCCTAGGCTTCTTCTTATTACAGTGCATGAACATGCACTGTACTGTTCTTCCAAGGCATTTTATTACAGTGCATGGAAATGCACTGTACTGTTCTTCCTAGGCTTCTTCTTATTATTATTCTTCTTCTAACGCACTTAATGCAGCTTCAACCGTTTAACGTAGAAACTTCATTCAAACTATGTTACGTAGGTCTTACTTATGACATGTGGGCTTTGTATTTTTCATCTTTGTAACTTTTATACTTTTTAAACTATTAATTAAAAACTAGTCAAAATTTCCCCATAGACTTAACATGGGCTGATGACATCACCATAGAGCCGTTAAGCAATTAGAATCCTATGGCAGGTGTTCGGGCCACCTGGACCAACTGCCAGTCTCAGGCTTTAAGCATACAAACTGGCCCTATTAAGACTACACATCCTGTTCAACTGCTTCCTCTGCCAAAAACTGTTTCAAAATAAAAGTCCTCACTATAATATTTTACTGTTAAACAATTTAACCCTTTAAACTACTGAACTTTTTAACTGTTCAGCCATTGTAACTGTTACTTGTCATCAACTATGACTCCTACCCACTGTAGCTAGTTAGCATGGTTAGCATAGTTAGCATGCTAGCATGTTAGCATTTTTAGCAAAACTGTTAAAAATGATTAGCTAAGTTAGCTAAGTAACATGGTTAGCATAGTTAGCATGCTAGCATGTTAGCATGCTAGTTAGCATTTTTAGCAAAACTGCTTAAAATGATTAGCTAAGTTAGCTAAGTCAAATGGTTAGCATAGTTAGCATGCTAGCGCTAGCATGTTAGCATGCTAGTTAGCATTTTTAGCAAAACTGCTAAAAATGATTAGCTAAGTTAGCTAAGTAACATGGTTAGCATGTTAGCATGCTAGTTAGCATAGTAACTTTGTTAACATTATTATCTTTGTTAACATAGTTAGCATAACTGCTAGCAAACATTAGAGCCATTCCAACTGTCAGTTATCGTCAACTATCTACCTAAATAATTTAACCATTTAAACTATCCACCTATTTAACTGTTCAGTCATTCCAACTATATTAAACCTCATCTACTTAGCAACCAATATAGTTTGTTTTTACTCTGTATGATATTTTACATCATATTTTTGCATTTTCATGCACTGTATTTCCTTCAGGAAATGCTTTTCTAGTTCTTCTTCTTCTTCTAACGCACTTAATGCAGCTTCAACCGTTTAACGTAGAAACTTCATTCAAACTATGTTACGTAGGTCTTACTTAGGACATGGGTGCTATGTATTTTTCAACTTTGTAACTTTTATACTTTTTAAACTATTAATTAAAAACTAATCAAAATTTCCCCATTGACTTAACATTATGATTATGACATCACAATACGGCCGTTAAGCAATTAGAATCCTATGGCAGGTGTTCGGGCCACCTGGACCAACTGCCAGTCTCAGGCTTTAAGCATACAAACTGGCCCTATTAAGACTACACATCCTGTTCAACTGCTTCCTCTGCCAAAAACTGTTTCAAATTAAAAGTCCTCACTATAATATTTTACTGTTAAACAATTTAACCCTTTAAACTACTGAACTTTTTAACTGTTCAGCCATTGTAACTGTTACTTGTCATCAACTATGACTCCTACCCACTGTAGCTAGTTAGCTAATTAAGACTACACATCCTGTTCAACTGCTTCCTCTGCCAAAAACTGTTTCAAAATAAAAGTCCTCACTACAATATTTCACTGTTAAACAATTCAACCCTTTAAACTACTGAACTTTTTAACTGTTCAGCCATTGTAACTGTTACTTGTCATCAACTATGACTCCTACCCACTGTAGCTAGTTAGCTAAGTTAGCTAAGTAACATGGTTAGCATAGTTAGCATGCTAGCATGTTAGCATGTTAGTTAGCATTTTTAGCAAAATTGCTTAAAATGATTAGCTAAGTTAGCTAAGTCACATGGTTAGCATAGTTAGCATGCTAGCATGTTAGCATGCTAGTTAGCATTTTTAGCAAAACTGCTTAAAATGATTAGCTAAGTTAGCTAAGTCACATGGTTAGCATAGTTAGCATGCTAGCATGTTAGCATGCTAGTTAGCATTTTTAGCAAAACTGCTTAAAATGATTAGCTAAGTTAGCTAAGTCACATGGTTAGCATAGTTAGCATGCTAGCATGTTAGCATGCTAGTTAGCATTTTTAGCAAAACTGCTAAAAACGATTAGCTAAGTCAGCTAAGTAACGTGGTTAGCATAGTTAGCATGCTAGCATGCTAGTTAGCATTTTTAGCAAAACCGCTAAAAACGATTAGCTAAGTCAGCTAAGTAACGTGGTTAGCATAGTTAGCATGCTAGCGCTAGCATGTTAGCATGCTAGTTGGCATTTTTAGCAAAACTACTAAAAACGATTAGCTAAGTAACATGGTTAGCATAGTTAGCATGCTAGCATGTTAGCATGCTAGTTAGCATAGTAACTTTGTTAACATTATTATCTTTGTTAACATAGTTAGCATAACTGCTAGCAAACATTAGAGCCATTCCAACTGTCAGTTATCGTCAACTATCTACCTAAATAATTTAACCATTTAACCATTTAAACTATCCACCTATTTAACTGTTCAGTCATTCCAACTATATTAAACCTCATCTACTTAGCAACCAATATAGTTTGTTTTTACTCTGTATGATATTTTACATCATATTTTTGCATTTTCATGCACTGTATTTCCTTCAGGAAATGCTTTTCTAGTTCTTATTCTTCTTCTTCTAACGCACTTAATGCAGCTTCAACCGTTTAACGTAGAAACTTCATTCAAACTATGTTACGTAGGTCTTACTTAGGACATGGGTGCTATGTATTTTTCAGCTTTGTAACTTTTATACTTTTTAAACTATTAATTAAAAACTATCAAAATTTCCCCATTGACTTAACATTATGATTATGACATCACAATACGGCCGTTAAGCAATTAGAATCCTATGGCAGGTGTTCGGGCCACCTGGACCAACTGCCAGTCTCAGGCTTTAAGCATACAAACTGGCCCTATTAAGACTACACATCCTGTTCAACTGCTTCCTCTGCCAAAAACTGTTTCAAAATAAAAGTCCTCACTACAATACTTCACTGTTAAACAATTTAACCCTTTAAACTACTGAACTTTTTAACTGTTCAGCCATTGTAACTGTTACTTGTCATCAACTATGACTCCTACCCACTGTAGCTAGTTAGCTAAGTTAGCTAAGTAGCATGGTTAGCATAGTTAGCATGCTAACATAGTTAGCATGCTAATTAGCATTTTTAGCAAAACTGCTTAAAATGATTAGCTAAGTTAGCTAAGTCACATGGTTAGCATAGTTAGCATGCTAGCATGTTAGCATGCTAGTTAGCATTTTTAACAAAACTGCTAAAAATGATTAGCTAAGTTAGCTAAGTCACATGGTTAGCATAGTTAGCATGCTAGCATGTTAGCATGCTAGTTAGCATTTTTAGCAAAACTGCTAAAAATGATTAGCTAAGTTAGCTAAGTAATGTGGTTAGCATAGTTAGCATGCTAACGTGTTAGCATGCTAGTTAGCATTTTTAGCAAAACTGCTAAAATTGATTAGCAAAGTTAGCTAAGTAACATGGTTAACATAGTTAGCATGCTAGCATGTTAGCATGCTAGTTAGCATAGATAGCAAAACTGTTAAAAATGATTAGCTAAGTTAGCTAAGTAACATAGTTAGCATGCTAGCAGTTAACATGCTAATTAGCATTTTTAGCAAAAAAACTTGGTTAACATTATTATCTTTGATAACATAGTAGCATAACTACTAGCAAACATTAGGGCCATTCCAACTGTTAGTTATCGTCAATTATCTACCTAAATAATTTATCTATTTAAATGATCCACCTATTTAACCGTTCAATCATTTCAACTATATTAAACCTTATCTACCAAGTAAATCATTTACCTATATCAACTATCCACCTATTTAACTGTTCAGTCATGCCAACTATATTAAACCTCATCTACCTAGCAACCAATATAGTTTGTTTTTACTCTGTATGATATTTGACATCATATTTTTTGCATTTTCATGCACTGTATTTCCTTCAGGAAATGCTTTTCTAGTTCTTATTACAGTGCATGAAAATGCACTGTACTGTTATTCCAAGGCTTTTTCTTCTTCTTCTTCTTCTTCTTCTTCTTCTTCTAACGCAGTTAATGCAGCTTAAACCGTTTAACGTAGAAACTTCATTCAAACTATGTTGCGTAGGTCTTACTTAGGACATGTGGGCTTTGTATTTTTCAACTTTGTAACTTTTATACTTTTTAAACTATTAATTAAAAACTAGTCAAAATTTCCCCATAGACTTAACATGGGCTGATGACATCACAATAGAGCCGTTAAGCAATTAGAATCCTATGGCAGGTGTTCGGGCCACCTGGACCAACTGCCAGTCTCAGGCTTTAAGCATACAAACTGGCCCTATTAAGACTACACATCCTGTTCAACTGCTTCCTCTGCCAAAAACTGTTTCAAAATAAAAGTCCTCACTACAATATTTCACTGTTAAACAATTTAACCCTTTAAACTACTGAACTTTTTAACTGTTCAGCCATTGTAACTGTTACTTGTCATCAACTATGACTCCTACCCACTGTAGCTAGTTAGCTAAGTTAGCTAAGTCATATGGTTAGCATAGTTAGCATGCTAGCATGTTAGCATGCTAGTTAGCATTTTTAGCAAAACTGCTTAAAATGATTAGCTAAGTTAGCTAAGTCATATGGTTAGCATAGTTAGCATGCTAGCATGTTAGCATGCTAGTTAGCATTTTTAGCAAAACTGCTTAAAATGAATAGCTAAGTTAGCTAAGTCATATGGTTAGCATAGTTAGCATGCTAGCATGTTAGCATGCTAGTTAGCATTTTTAGCAAAACTGCTTAAAATGATTAGCTAAGTCAGCTAAGTAACATGGTTAGCATAGTTAGCATGTTAACATTATTAGTTAGCATAGTTAGCATAACTGCTAAAAATGATTAATTAAGTTAGCTAAGTAACATGGTTAGCATAGTTAGCATATTAGCATGCTAGTTAGCATAGTTAGCTAATTATTTTTAGTAGTTATGCTAAGTTAGCTAAGTCACATGGTTAGCATACTTAGCATTTTAACATTGTTAGCATGCTAGTTAGCATAGTAACTTGGTTAACATTATTATCTTTGTTAACATAGTTAGCATAACTGCTAGCAAACATTAGAGCCATTCCAAGTGTCAGTTATCGTCAACTATCTACCTAAATAATTTAACCATTTAAACTATCCACTTATTTAACCGTTCAATCATTCCAACTATATTAAACCTTATCTACCAAGCAAATCATTTAACTATATAAACTATCCACTTATTTAACTGTTCAGTCATTCCAACTATATTAAACCTCATCTACCTAGCAACCAATATAGTTTGTTTTTACTCTGTATGATATTTGACATCATATTTTTTGCATTTTCATGCACTGTATTTCCTTCAGGAAATGCTTTTCTAGTTCTTATTACAGTGCATGAAAATGCACTGTACTGTTCTTCCTAGGCTTCTTCTTATTCTTCTTCTTCTTCTAACGCACTTAATGCAGCTTCAACCGTTTAACGTAGAAACTTCATTCAAACTATGTTACGTAGGTCTTACTTAGGACATGGGTGCTATGTATTTTTCAGCTTTGTAACTTTTATACTTTTTAAACTATTAATTAAAAACTACTCAAAATTTCCCCATTGACTTAACATTGGGCCTTTATGACATCACAGCAATTAGAATCCTATGGCTGGTGTTCGGGCCACCTGGACCAACTGCCAGTCTCAGGCTTTAAGCATACAAACTGGCCCTATTAAGACTACACATCCTGTTCAACTGCTTCCTCTGCCGAAAACTGTTTCAAAATAAAAGTCCTCACTACAATATTTCACTGTTAAACAATTTAACCCTTTAAACTACTGAACTTTTTAACTGTTCAGCCATTGTAACTGTTACTTATCATCAACTATGACTCCTACCCACTGTAGCTAGTTAGCTAAGTTAGCTAAGTAACATGGTTAGCATAGTTAGCATGTTAGCATGCTAGTTAGCATTTTTAGCAAAACTGCTAAAAATGATTAGCTAAGTTAGCTAAGTCACATGGTTAGCATAGTTAGCATGCTAGCATGCTAGTTAGCATTTTTAGCAAAACTGCTAAAAATGATTAGCTAAGTTAGCTAAGTCACATGGTTAGCATAGTTAGCATGCTAGCATGTTAGCATGCTAGTTAGCATTTTTAGCAAAACTGCTTAAAATGATTAGCTAAGTTAGCTAAGTCACATGGTTAGCATAGTTAGCATGCTAACATGTTAGCATGCTAGTTAGCAGTTTTAGCAAAACTGCTTAAAATGATGAGCTAAGTCAGCTAAGTAACATGGTTAACATACTTAGCATTTTAACATTGTTAGCATGCTAGTTAGCATAGTAACTTGGTTAACATTATTATCTTTGTTAACATAGTTAGCATAACTACTAGCAAACATTAGAGCCATTCCAAGTGTCAGTTATCGTCAACTATCTACCTAAATAATTTAACCATTTAAACTATCCACTTATTTAACCGTTCAATCATTCCAACTATATTAAACCTTATCTACCAAGTAAATCATTTACCTATATAAACTATCCACCTATTTAACTATTCAGTCATGCCAACTATATTTAACCTCATCTACCTAGCAACCAATATAGTTTGTTTTTACTCTGTATGATATTTTACATCATATTTTTTGCATTTTCATGCACTGTATTTCCTTCAGGAAATGCTTTTCTAGTTATTCTTCTTCTTCTAACGCACTTAATGCAGCTTCAACCGTTTAACGTAGAAACTTCATTCAAACTATGTTACGTAGGTCTTAATTAGGACATGGGTGCTATGTATTTTTCAGCTTTGTAACTTTTATACTTTTTAAACTATTAATTAAAAACTATCAAAATTTCCTCATTGACTTAACATTATGATTATGACATCACAATACGGCCGTTAAGCAATTAGAATCCTATGGCAGGTGTTCGGGCCACCTGGATCAACTGCCAGTCTCAGGCTTTAAGCATACAAACTGGCCCTATTAAGACTACACATCCTGTTCAACTGCTTCCTCTGCCAAAAACTGTTTCAAAATAAAAGTCCTCACTACAATATTTCACTGTTAAACAATTTAACCCTTTAAACTACTGAACTTTTTAACTGTTCAGCCATTGTAACTGTTACTTGTCATCAACTATGACTCCTACCCACTGTAGCTAGTTAGCATGTTAGCATGCTAATTAGCATTTTTAGCAAAACTGCTAAAAATGATTAGCTAAGTTAGCTAAGTCACATGGTTAGCATAGTTAGCATGCTAGCATGTTAGCATGCTAGTTAGCATTTTTAACAAAACTGCTAAAAACAATTAGCTAAGTAACATGGTTAGCATAGTTAGCATGCTAGTTAGCATAGTAACTTTGTTAACATTATTATCTTTATTAACATAGTTGGCATAACTGCTAGCAAACATTAGAGCCATTCCAACTGTCAGTTATCGTCAACTATCTACCTAAATAATTTAACCATTTAAACTATCCACCTATTTAACTGTTCAGTCATTCCAACTATATTAAACCTCATCTACTTAGCAACCAATATAGTTTGTTTTTACTCTGTATGATATTTTACATCATATTTTTGCATTTTCATGCACTGTATTTCCTTCAGGAAATGCTTTTCTAGTTCTTATTACAGTGCATGAAAATGCACTGTACTGTTCTTCCTAGGCTTCTTCTTATTCTTCTTCTTCTTCTAACGCACTTAATGCAGCTTCAACCGTTTAACGTAGAAACTTCATTCAAACTATGTTACGTAGGTCTTACTTAGGACATGGGTGCTATGTATTTTTCAGCTTTGTAACTTTTATACTTTTTAAACTATTAATTAAAAACTATCAAAATTTCCCCATTGACTTAACATTATGATTATGACATCACAATACGGCCGTTAAGCAATTAGAATCCTATGGCAGGTGTTCGGGCCACCTGGACCAACTGCCAGTCTCAGGCTTTAAGCATACAAACTGGCCCTATTAAGACTACACATCCTGTTCAACTGCTTCCTCTGCCAAAAACTGTTTCAAAATAAAAGTCCTCTCTATAATATTTTACTGTTAAACAATTTAACCCTTTAAACTACTAACTGTTCGGCCATTGTAACTATTACTTGTCATCAACTATGACTCCTACCCACTGTAGCTAGTTAGCTAAGTTAGCTAAGTAGCATGGTTAGCATAGTTAGCATGCTAGCATGTTAGCATGCTAGTTAGCATTTTTAACAAAACTGCTAAAAATGATTAGCTAAGTTAGCTAAGTAACGTGGTTAGCATAGTTAGCATGCTAGCATGTTAGCATGCTAGTTAGCATTTTTAAAAAAACTGCTAAAAATGATTAGCTAAGTTAGCTAAGTAACGTGGTTAGCATAGTTAGCATGCTAGCATGTTAGCATGCTAGTTAGCATTTTTAACAAAACTGCTAAAAATGATTAGCTAAGTTAGCTAAGTAACGTGGTTAGCATAGTTAGCATGTTAGCATGCTAGTTAGCATTTTTAACAAAACTGCTAAAAATGATTAGCTAAGTTAGCTAAGTAACGTGGTTAGCAGAGTTAGCATGCTAACATATTAGCATGCTAGTTAACATTTTTTTCCAACAATCATTCCAACTAGTTTTCTAGTTCTTATTATTCTTCTTCTTCTAACGCACTTAATGCAGCTTCAACCGTTTAACGTAGAAACTTCATTCAAACTATGTTACGTAGGTCTTAATTAGGACATGGGTGCTATGTATTTTTCAGCTTTGTAACTTTTATACTTTTTAAACTATTAATTAAAAACTATCAAAATTTCCCCATTGACTTAACATTATGATTATGACATCACAATACGGCCGTTAAGCAATTAGAATCCTATGGCAGGTGTTCGGGCCACCTGGATCAACTGCCAGTCTCAGGCTTTAAGCATACAAACTGGCCCTATTAAGACTACACATCCTGTTCAACTGCTTCCTCTGCCAAAAACTGTTTCAAAATAAAAGTCCTCACTACAATATTTCACTGTTAAACAATTTAACCCTTTAAACTACTGAACTTTTTAACTGTTCAGCCATTGTAACTGTTACTTGTCATCAACTATGACTCCTACCCACTGTAGCTAGTTAGCATGTTAGCATGCTAATTAGCATTTTTAGCAAAACTGCTAAAAATGATTAGCTAAGTTAGCTAAGTCACATGGTTAGCATAGTTAGCATGCTAGCATGTTAGCATGCTAATTAGCATTTTTAGCAAAACTGCTTAAAATGATTAGCTAAGTTAGCTAAGTCACATGGTTAGCATAGTTAGCATGCTAGCATGTTAGCATGCTAATTAGCATTTTTAGCAAAACTGCTTAAAATGATTACCTAAGTTAGCTAAGTCACATGGTTAGCATAGTTAGCATGCTAGCATGTTAGCATGCTAGTTAGCATTTTTAGCAAAACTGCTAAAAACAATTAGCTAAGTAACATGGTTAGCATAGTTAGCATGCTAGTTAGCATAGTAACTTTGTTAACATTATTATCTTTATTAACATAGTTGGCATAACTGCTAGCAAACATTAGAGCCATTCCAACTGTCAGTTATCGTCAACTATCTACCTAAATAATTTAACCATTTAAACTATCCACCTATTTAACTGTTCAGTCATTCCAACTATATTAAACCTCATCTACTTAGCAACCAATATAGTTTGTTTTTACTCTGTATGATATTTTACATCATATTTTTGCATTTTCATGCACTGTATTTCCTTCAGGAAATGCTTTTCTAGTTCTTATTACAGTGCATGAAAATGCACTGTACTGTTCTTCCTAGGCTTCTTATTCTTATTCTTCTTCTTCTTCTAACGCACTTAATGCAGCTTCAACCGTTTAACGTAGAAACTTCATTCAAACTATGTTACGTAGGTCTTACTTAGGACATGGGTGCTATGTATTTTTCAGCTTTGTAACTTTTATACTTTTTAAACTATTAATTAAAAACTATCAAAATTTCCCCATTGACTTAACATTATGATTATGACATCACAATACGGCCGTTAAGCAATTAGAATCCTATGGCAGGTGTTCGGGCCACCTGGACCAACTGCCAGTCTCAGGCTTTAAGCATACAAACTGGCCCTATTAAGACTACACATCCTGTTCAACTGCTTCCTCTGCCAAAAACTGTTTCAAAATAAAAGTCCTCTCTATAATATTTTACTGTTAAACAATTTAACCCTTTAAACTACTAACTGTTCGGCCATTGTAACTGTTACTTGTCATCAACTATGACTCCTACCCACTGTAGCTAGTTAGCTAAGTTAGCTAAGTCATGTGGTTAGCATAATTAGCATGCTAGCATGGTAACATGCTAGTTAGCATTTTTAGCAAAACTGCTAAAAATGATTAGCTAAGTTAGCTAAGTAACGTGGTTAGCATAGTTAGCATGCTAGCATGTTAGCATGCTAGTTAGCATTTTTAAAAAAACTGCTAAAAATGATTAGCTAAGTTAGCTAAGTAACGTGGTTAGCATAGTTAGCATGCTAGCATGTTAGCATGCTAGTTAGCATTTTTAACAAAACTGCTAAAAATGATTAGCTAAGTTAGCTAAGTAACGTGGTTAGCATGTTAGCATGCTAGTTAGCATTTTTAACAAAACTGCTAAAAATGATTAGCTAAGTTAGCTAAGTAACGTGGTTAGCAGAGTTAGCATGCTAACGTGTTAGCATGCTAGTTAGCATTTTTAGCAAAACTGCTAAAAATGATTAGCAAAGTTAGCTAAGTAACATGGTTAACATAGTTAGCATGCTAGCATGTTAGCATGCTAGTTAGCATAGTTAGCAAAACTGTTAAAAATGATTAGCTAAGTTAGCTAAGTAACATAGTTAGCATGCTAGCAGTTAACATGCTAATTAGCATTTTTAGGAAAAAAACTTGGTTAACATTATTATCTTTGATAACATAGTAGCATAACTGCTAGCAAACATTAGGGCCATTCCAACTGTTAGTTATCGTCAATTATCTACCTAAATAATTTAACTATTTAAATGATCCACCTATTTAACCGTTCAATCATTTCAACTATATTAAACCTTATCTACCAAGCAAATCATTTAACTATATAAACTATCCACCTATTTAACTGTTCAGTCATTCCAACTATATTAAACCTCATCTACCTAGTTCAGTCATTCCAACTATATTAAACTTTGTCTACCTAGCAAATAATTTAACCTTTTAAACTATCCACCTATTTAACTGTTCAGTCATTCCAACTATATTAAACCTCATCTACCTAGTTCAGTCATTTGAACTATATTAAACCTCATCATGTTGGTTGCCAATTAGCACATCATCTGTTTTAACAATATATTTCACACCATATGTTTCGCATTTTCATGCACTGGTAATTCCCTGGAATTGCGTTTTCTAGTTATTACAGTGCATGAAAATGCACTGTACTGTTCTTCCAAGGCTTTTTCTTCTTCTTATTCTTCTTCTTCTAACGCAGTTAATGCAGCTTAAACCGTTTAATGTAGAAACTTCATTCAAACTATGTTACGTAGGTCTTACTTAGGACATGTGGGCTTTGTATTTTTCAACTTTGTAACTTTTATACTTTTTAAACTATTAATTAAAAACTAGTCAAAATTTCCCCATAGACTTAACATGGGCTGATGACATCACAATAGAGCCGTTAAGCAATTAGAATCCTATGGCAGGTGTTCGGGCCACCTGGACCAACTGCCAGTCTCAGGCTTTAAGCATACAAACTGGCCCTATTAAGACTACACATCCTGTTCAACTGCTTCCTCTGCCAAAAACTGTTTCAAAATAAAAGTCCTCTCTATAATATTTTACTGTTAAACAATTTAACCCTTTAAACTACTAACTGTTCGGCCATTGTAACTGTTACTTGTCATCAACTATGACTCCTACCCACTGTAGCTAGTTAGCTAAGTTAGCTAAGTCATGTGGTTGGCATAATTAGCATGCTAGCATGGTAACATGCTAGTTAGCATTTTTAGCAAAACTGCTAAAAATGATTAGCTAAGTTAGCTAAGTAACGTGGTTAGCATAGTTAGCATGCTAGCATGTTAGCATGCTAGTTAGCATTTTTAACAAAACTGCTAAAAATGATTAGCTAAGTTAGCTAAGTAACGTGGTTAGCATAGTTAGCATGCTAGCATGTTAGCATGCTAGTTAGCATTTTTAACAAAACTGCTAAAAATGATTAGCTAAGTTAGCTAAGTAACGTGGTTAGCATAGTTAGCATGTTAGCATGCTAGTTAGCATTTTTAACAAAACTGCTAAAAATGATTAGCTAAGTTAGCTAAGTAACGTGGTTAGCAGAGTTAGCATGCTAACATATTAGCATGCTAGTTAACATTTTTAGCAAAACTGCTAAAAATGATTAGCTAAGTCACATGGTTAGCATACTTAGCATTTTAACATTGTTAGCATGCTAGTTAGAATACTTGGTTAACATTATTATCTTTGTTAACATAGTTAGCATAACTGCTAGCAAACATTAAAGCCATTCCAAGTGTCAGTTATCGTCAACTATCTACCTAAATAATTTAACCATTTAAACTATCCACTTATTTAACTGTTCAGTCATTCCAACTATATTAAACCTTATCTACCAAGCAAATCATTTAACTATAAATGACTAAAAATGATTAGCTAAGTTAGCTAAGTCACATGGTTAGCATAGTTAGCATGCTAGCATGTTAGCATGCTAGTTAGCATTTTTAGCAAAACTGCTAAAAATGATTAGCTAAAGTTAGCTTAGTAACATGGTTAGCATAGTTAGCATGCTAGCATGTTAACATGCTAGTTAGCATTTTTAGCAAAACTGCTTAAAATGATTAGCTAAGTCAGCTAAGTAACATGGTTAGCATAGTTAGCATGTTAACATTATTAGTTAGCATAGTTAGCATAACTGCTAAAAATGATTAATTAAGTTAGCTAAGTAACATGGTTAGCATAGTTAGCATATTAGCATGCTAGTTAGCATAGTTAGCTAATTATTTTTAGTAGTTATGCTAAGTTAGCTAAGTCACATGGTTAGCATACTTAGCATTTTAACATTGTTAGCATGCTAGTTAGCATAGTAACTAGGTTAACATTATTATCTTTGTTAACATAGTTAGCATAACTGCTAGCAAACATTAGAGCCATTCCAAGTGTCAGTTATCGTCAACTATCTACCTAAATAATTTAACCATTTAAACTATCCACTTATTTAACCGTTCAATCATTCCAACTATATTAAACCTTATCTACCAAGCAAATCATTTAACTATATAAACTATCCACTTATTTAACTGTTCAGTCATTCCAACTATATTAAACCTCATCTACCTAGCAACCAATATAGTTTGTTTTTACTCTGTATGATATTTGACATCATATTTTTTGCATTTTCATGCACTGTATTTCCTTCAGGAAATGCTTTTCTAGTTCTTATTATTCTTCTTCTTCTAACGCACTTAATGCAGCTTCAACCGTTTAACGTAGAAACTTCATTCAAACTATGTTACGTAGGTCTTAATTAGGACATGGGTGCTATGTATTTTTCAGCTTTGTAACTTTTATACTTTTTAAACTATTAATTAAAAACTATCAAAATTTCCCCATTGACTTAACATTATGATTATGACATCACAATACGGCCGTTAAGCAATTAGAATCCTATGGCAGGTGTTCGGGCCACCTGGATCAACTGCCAGTCTCAGGCTTTAAGCATACAAACTGGCCCTATTAAGACTACACATCCTGTTCAACTGCTTCCTCTGCCAAAAACTGTTTCAAAATAAAAGTCCTCACTACAATATTTCACTGTTAAACAATTTAACCCTTTAAACTACTGAACTTTTTAACTGTTCAGCCATTGTAACTGTTACTTGTCATCAACTATGACTCCTACCCACTGTAGCTAGTTAGCATGTTAGCATGCTAATTAGCATTTTTAGCAAAACTGCTAAAAATGATTAGCTAAGTTAGCTAAGTCACATGGTTAGCATAGTTAGCATGCTAGCATGTTAGCATGCTAATTAGCATTTTTAGCAAAACTGCTTAAAATGATTAGCTAAGTTAGCTAAGTCACATGGTTAGCATAGTTAGCATGCTAGCATGTTAGCATGCTAATTAGCATTTTTAGCAAAACTGCTTAAAATGATTACCTAAGTTAGCTAAGTCACATGGTTAGCATAGTTAGCATGCTAGCATGTTAGCATGCTAGTTAGCATTTTTAGCAAAACTGCTAAAAACAATTAGCTAAGTAACATGGTTAGCATAGTTAGCATGCTAGTTAGCATAGTAACTTTGTTAACATTATTATCTTTATTAACATAGTTGGCATAACTGCTAGCAAACATTAGAGCCATTCCAACTGTCAGTTATCGTCAACTATCTACCTAAATAATTTAACCATTTAAACTATCCACCTATTTAACTGTTCAGTCATTCCAACTATATTAAACCTCATCTACTTAGCAACCAATATAGTTTGTTTTTACTCTGTATGATATTTTACATCATATTTTTGCATTTTCATGCACTGTATTTCCTTCAGGAAATGCTTTTCTAGTTCTTATTCTTATTATTCTTCTTCTTCTAACGCACTTAATGCAGCTTCAACCGTTTAACGTAGAAACTTCATTCAAACTATGTTACGTAGGTCTTACTTAGGACATGGGTGCTATGTATTTTTCAGCTTTGTAACTTTTATACTTTTTAAACTATTAATTAAAAACTATCAAAATTTCCCCATTGACTTAACATTATGATTATGACATCACAATACGGCCGTTAAGCAATTAGAATCCTATGGCAGGTGTTCGGGCCACCTGGACCAACTGCCAGTCTCAGGCTTTAAGCATACAAACTGGCCCTATTAAGACTACACATCCTGTTCAACTGCTTCCTCTGCCAAAAACTGTTTCAAAATAAAAGTCCTCTCTATAATATTTTACTGTTAAACAATTTAACCCTTTAAACTACTAACTGTTCGGCCATTGTAACTGTTACTTGTCATCAACTATGACTCCTACCCACTGTAGCTAGTTAGCTAAGTTAGCTAAGTCATGTGGTTAGCATAATTAGCATGCTAGCATGGTAACATGCTAGTTAGCATTTTTAGCAAAACTGCTAAAAATGATTAGCTAAGTTAGCTAAGTAACGTGGTTAGCATAGTTAGCATGCTAGCATGTTAGCATGCTAGTTAGCATTTTTAAAAAAACTGCTAAAAATGATTAGCTAAGTTAGCTAAGTAACGTGGTTAGCATAGTTAGCATGCTAGCATGTTAGCATGCTAGTTAGCATTTTTAACAAAACTGCTAAAAATGATTAGCTAAGTTAGCTAAGTAACGTGGTTAGCATAGTTAGCATGTTAGCATGCTAGTTAGCATTTTTAACAAAACTGCTAAAAATGATTAGCTAAGTTAGCTAAGTAACGTGGTTAGCAGAGTTAGCATGCTAACGTGTTAGCATGCTAGTTAGCATTTTTAGCAAAACTGCTAAAAATGATTAGCAAAGTTAGCTAAGTAACATGGTTAACATAGTTAGCATGCTAGTTAGCATAGTTAGCAAAACTGTTAAAAATGATTAGCTAAGTTAGCTAAGTAACATAGTTAGCATGCTAGCAGTTAACATGCTAATTAGCATTTTTAGGAAAAAAACTTGGTTAACATTATTATCTTTGATAACATAGTAGCATAACTGCTAGCAAACATTAGGGCCATTCCAACTGTTAGTTATCGTCAATTATCTACCTAAATAATTTAACTATTTAAATGATCCACCTATTTAACCGTTCAATCATTTCAACTATATTAAACCTTATCTACCAAGCAAATCATTTAACTATATAAACTATCCACCTATTTAACTGTTCAGTCATTCCAACTATATTAAACCTCATCTACCTAGTTCAGTCATTCCAACTATATTAAACCTCATCTACCTAGCAAATAATTTAACTATTTAAACTATCCACTTATTTAACTGTCCAGTCATTCCAACTATATTAAACTTTGTCTACCTAGCAAATAATTTAACCTTTTAAACTATCCACCTATTTAACTGTTCAGTCATTCCAACTATATTAAACCTCATCTACCTAGTTCAGTCATTTGAACTATATTAAACCTCATCATGTTGGTTGCCAATTAGCACATCATCTGTTTTAACAATATATTTCACACCATATGTTTCGCATTTTCATGCACTGGTAATTCCCTGGAATTGCGTTTTCTAGTTATTACAGTGCATGAAAATGCACTGTACTGTTCTTCCAAGGCTTTTTCTTCTTCTTATTCTTCTTCTTCTAACGCAGTTAATGCAGCTTAAACCGTTTAACGTAGAAACTTCATTCAAACTATGTTACGTAGGTCTTACTTAGGACATGTGGGCTTTGTATTTTTCAACTTTGTAACTTTTATACTTTTTAAACTATTAATTAAAAACTAGTCAAAATTTCCCCATAGACTTAACATGGGCTGATGACATCACAATAGAGCCGTTAAGCAATTAGAATCCTATGGCAGGTGTTCGGGCCACCTGGACCAACTGCCAGTCTCAGGCTTTAAGCATACAAACTGGCCCTATTAAGACTACACATCCTGTTCAACTGCTTCCTCTGCCAAAAACTGTTTCAAAATAAAAGTCCTCACTATAATATTTTACTGTTAAACAATTTAACCCTTTAAACTACTAACTGTTCGGACATTGTAACTGTTACTTGTCATCAACTATGACTCCTACCCACTGTAGCTAGTTAGCTAAGTTAGCTAAGTCACGTGGTTAGCATAATTAGCATGCTAGCATGTTAGCATGCTAGTTAGCATTTTTAGCAAAACTGCTTAAAATGATTAGCTAAGTTAGCTAAGTAATGTGGTTAGCATAGTTAGCATGTTAGCATGCTAGTTAGCATTTTTAACAAAACTGCTAAAAATGATTAGCTAAGTTAGCTAAGTAACATGGTTAGCATAGTTAGCATGCTAGCATGTTAGCATGCTAGTTAGCATTTTTAGCAAAACTGCTTAAAATGATTAGCTAAGTTAGCTAAGTAATGTGGTTAGCATAGTTAGCATGCTAGCATGCTAGTTAGCATTTTTTAGCAAAACTGCTTAAAATGATTAGCTAAGTTAGCTAAGTAATGTGGTTAGCATAGTTAGCATGCTAGCATGTTAGCATGCTAGTTAGCATTTTTAGCAAAACTGCTAAAAATGATTAGCTAAGTCACATGGTTAGCATAGTTAGCATGCTAGTTAGCATAACTGCTAAAAATGATTAGCTAAGTTAGCTAAGTCACATGGTTAGCATACTTAGCATTTTAACATTGTTAGCATGCTAGTTAGCATACTTGGTTAACATTATTATCTTTGTTAACATAGTTAGCATAACTGCTAGCAAACATTAGAGCCATTCCAACTGTCAGTTATCGTCAACTATCTACCTAAATAATTTAACCATTTAAACTATCCACCTATTTAACTGTTCAGTCATTCCAACTATATTAAACCTCATCTACTTAGCAACCAATATAGTTTGTTTTTACTCTGTATGATTTTTTTACGTTATATTTTTGCATTTTCATGCACTGTATTTCCTTCAGGAAATGCTTTTCTAGTTATTATTCTTCTTCTAACGCAGCTAATGCAGCTTCAACCGTTTAACGTAGAAACTTCATTCAAACATTGACGCGTAGGTCTTAATTAGGACATGTGGGCTTTGTATTTTTCATCTTTGTAACTTTTATACTTTTTAAACTATTAATTAAAAACTATCAAAATTTCCCCATTGATTTAACATTGCCCTTTATGACATCACAGCAATTAGAATCCTATGGCAGGTGTTCAGGCCACCTGGACCAACTGCCAGTCTCAGGCTTTAAGCATACAAACTGGCCCTATTAAGACTACACATCCTGTTCAACTGCTTCCTCTGCCAAAAACTGTTTCAAAATAAAAGTCCTCACTACAATATTTCACTGTTAAACAATTCAACCCTTTAAACTACTGAACTTTTTAACTGTTCAGCCATTGTAACTGTTACTTGTCATCAACTATGACTCCTACCCACTGTAGCTAGTTAGCTAAGTTAGCTAAGTAACATGGTTAGCATAGTTAGCATGCTAGCATGCTAATTAGCATTTTTAGCAAAACTGCTTAAAATGATTAGCTAAGTTAGCTAAGTCACATGGTTAGCATAGTTAGCATGTTAGCATGTTAGCATGCTAGTTAGCATTTTTAGCAAAACCTCTTAAAATGATTAGCTAAGTTAGCTAAGTCATATGGTTAGCATAGTTAGCATGTTAGCATGTTAGTTAGCATTTTTAGCAAAACTACTAAAAACAATTAGCTAAGTTAGCTAAGTAACATGGTTAGCATAGTTAGCATGCTAACATGCTAGTTAGCATAGTAACTTTGTTAACATTATTATCTTTGTTAACATAGTTAGCATAACTGCTAGCAAACATTAGAGCCATTCCAACTGTCAGTTATCGTCAACTATCTACCTAAATAATTTAACCATTTAAACTATCCACCTATTTAACTGTTCAGTCATTCCAACTATATTAAACCTCATCTACTTAGCAACCAATATAGTTTGTTTTTACTCTGTATGATATTTTACATCATATTTTTGCATTTTCATGCACTGTATTTCCTTCAGGAAATGCTTTTCTAGTTCTTCTTCTTCTTCTAACGCGCTTAATGCAGCTTCAACCGTTTAACGTAGAAACTTCATTCAAACTATGTTACGTAGGTCTTACTTAAGACATGGGTGCTATGTATTTTTCAGCTTTGAAACTTTTATACTTTTTAAACTATTAATTAAAAACTAATCAAAATTTCCCCATTGACTTAACATTATGATTATGACATCACAATACGGCCGTTAAGCAATTAGAATCCTATGGCAGGTGTTCAGGCCACCTGGATCACCTGCCAAAAACTGTTTCAAAATAAAAGTCCTCACTACAATATTTCACTGTTAAACAATTTAACCCTTTAAACTACTGAACTTTTTAACTGTTCAGCCATTGTAACTGTTACTTGTCATTCAACTATGACTCCTACCCACTGTAGCTAGTTAGCTAAGTTAGCTAAGTAACATGGTTAGCATAGTTAGCATGCTAGTTAGCCTTTTTAGCAAAACTGTTAGAAACTATTAGCTAAGTTAGCTAAGGAACGTGGTTAATATAGTTAGCATGTTAGCATGCTAGTTAGCATTTTTAGCAAAACTACTAAAAACGATTAGCTAAGTTAGCTAAGTAACGTGGTTAGCATAGTTAGCATGCTAGCATGCCAGTTAGCATAGTAACTTTGTTAACATTATTATCTTTGTTAACATAGTTAGCATAACTGCTAGCAAACATTAGAGCCATTCCAACTGTCAGTTATCGTCAACTATCTACCTAAATAATTTAACCATTTAAACTATCCACCTATTTAACTGTTCAGTCATTCCAACTATATTAAACCTCATCTACTTAGCAACCAATATAGTTTGTTTTTACTCTGTATGATATTTTACATCATATTTTTGCATTTTCATGCACTGTATTTCCTTCAGGAAATGCTTTTCTAGTATTATTATTATTCTTCTAACGCTTTTTGTGCGTTTAATACAGCTTCAACCGTTTAACTTAGAAACTTAATTCAAACTGTGTTGCGTAGGTCTTACTTTGTAACTTTTATACTTTTTAAATTATTAATTAAAAACTACTAAAATGTCCCCATTGACTTAACATTAGATTATGACATCACAATAGAGCAACTAGAAATGCAATTCCAAGGAATTACCAGCGCATTATGTAAAATATTATGTATCATAGTTAAAATAGGTAATACAGAGATGGTTACTACGGTGATGCTAGGATAGACATGGTGGCTGCATAGCTTAATAAAAGTTGATAGTTTAAAAGTAGACTGTTTAAAAGCTGAATGTAGATAGTTTAAAAGTTGTTGATAGACAGCTAGTTTAATATAAAGTTTAAAAGTAGACCGTTTAAAAGTTGAAGGTAAATAGTTTAAAAGTTGTTGACAGACTGGAAGCTTAATGAATGTGTAGAGGTAGATATTTGACGATAATTTGACGAAAGTTGGAATGGCTCTATAGTTTGCTAGCAGTTATGCTAAGATTTTTAACTATGCTAACCATGCTACTTAGCTAATGTTTTATAGCAGTGCTAGCAATGCTAACATGCTAACCATGCTACTTAGCTAACTTAGCTAATGTTTTCTAACAGTTTAATGAATGTTGATATTCAAATAGTTTAATGGCTGTGTATAAGTAGATATTTGACGATAACTGAAAGTTGGAATGGCTCTAATGTTTGCTAGCAGTTATGCTAAGATTTTTAACTATGCTAACCATGCTACTTAGCTAATGTTTTATAGCAGTGCTAGCAATATAAACTATGCTAACCATGCTACTTAGCTAACTTAGCTAAAATGTTCTAGCAGTTTTGCTAAACATGCTAACTATGCTAGCAATGCTAACTATGTTAACCATGTGACTTAGCTAACCTAGCTTATCATTTTTAGTAGTTATGCTAACTATGCTAACTAGCATGCTAACATGCTAACTATACTAACCATGTGACTTAGCTAACCTAGCTAATCATTTTAGTAGTTATTCTAACTATGCTAACTAACATGCTAACAATGCTAACATGCTAACCATGTGATTTAGCTAACCTAGCTAATCATTTTTAGTAGTTATGCTAACTAGCATACTAACATGCTAACTATACTAACCATGTGACTTAGCTAACCTAGCTAATCATTTTAATAGTTATGCTAACTAGCATGCTAACATGCTAACTATGCTAACCATGTGATTTAGCTAACCTAGCTAATCATTTTTAATAGTTATGATAACTATGCTAACTAGCATGCTAACAATGCTACCATGTTAACTATGCTAACCATGTTACTTAGCTAACTTAGCTAATCATTTTTAGCAGTTTTGCTAAAAAATGCTAACAATGCTAACATGCTAACTATGCTAACTAGCTACAGTGGGTAGAAGTCATAGTTGATGACAAGTAACAGTTACAATGGCTGAACAGTTAAAAAGTTCAGTAGTTTAAAGGGTTAAATTGTTTAACAGTGAAATGTTGTAGTGAGGACTTTTATTTTGAAACAGTTTTTGGCAGAGGAAGCAGTTGAACAGGATTTGTAGTCTTAATAGGGCCAGTTTGTATGCTTAAAGCCGGAGACTGGCAGTTGATCCAGGTGGCCTGAACACCTGCCATAGGATTCTAATTGCTTAACGGCCTTATTATGATGTCACAATCGGCAATGTTAAGTCTATGGGGATTTTTAAAAAGTTTTTCTTTAATAGTTTAAAAAGTATAAAAGTTTCAAAGTTGAAAAGACATAGCAGCTTCGTCCGTTTGAATACCTACTGTAACTGGTGGGAAACTGGGAAACTTAATATCCTCATGTTGAAATAACTGGTGGGAAACTGGGAAACTTAATATCCTCATGTTGAAATCACTGGTGGGAAACTTATTATCCTCATGTTGAAATAACTGGTGGAAAACTGGGAAACTGCATATCCTCACGTGGAAATAACTGGTGGGAAACTGGGAAACTTAATATCCTCATGTGGAAATAACTGGTAGGAAACTGCATATCCTCACGTGGAAATAACTGGTGGGAAACTGGGAAACTTAATATCCTCATGTGGAAATAACTGGTAGGAAACTGCATATCGACATGTGGAAATAACTGGTGGGAATCTGGGAAAGTGCATATCCTCATGTGGAAATAACAGGCGGGAAACTGCATATCCTCACATGGAAATAACTGTTGGGAAACTAGGAAACTTAATATTCTCATGTGGAAATAACTGGTGGGAAACTGGGAAACTTAATATCCTCATGTGGAAATAACTGGTAGGAAACTGCATATCCTCACGTGGAAATAACTGGTGGGAAAATAGGAAACTTAATATTCTCATGTTGAAATAACTGGTGGGAAACTAGGAAACTTAATATCCTCATGTGGAAATAACTGGTAGAAAACTGCATATCCTCATGTGGAAATAACTGGTGGGAAACTGCATATCCTCATGTGGAAATAACTGGTGGGAAACTGGGAAAATGAATATCCTCACGTGGAAATAACTGGTGGGAAACTGGGAAACTTAATATCCTCATGTTGAAATAACTGGTGGGAAACTTAATATCCTCATGTTGAAATAACTGGTGGAAAACTGGGAAACTTAATATCCTCATTTGGAAATAACTGGTAGGAAACTGCATATCCCCATGTGGAAATAACTGGTGGGAAACTGGGAAACTGCATATCCTCACGTGGAAATACAGTAACTGGTGGGAAACTGGGAAACTTAATATCCTCATGTTGAAATAACTGGTGGGAAACTGGGAAACGTAATATCCTCACGTGGAAATACAGTAACTGGTGGGAAACTGCATATCCTCACGTAACTGGCGGTAAACTGCATATCCTCACATGGAAATAACTGGTGGGAAACTGGGAAACTGCATATCCTCACGTGGAAATAACTGGTGGGAAACTGGGAAACTTCATATCCTCATGTGGAAATAACTGGCGGGAAACTGCATATCATCACGTGGAAATAACTGGTAGGAAACTGCATATCCTCATGTGGAAATAACTGGTGGGAAACTGGGAAAATGAATATCCTCACGTGGAAATAACTGGTGGGAAACTGGGAAAATGAATATCCTTACGTGGAAATAACTGGTGGGAAACTGGGAAACTTAATATCCTCATATTGAAATAACTGGTGGGAAACTTAATATCCTCATGTTGAAATAACTGGTGGAAAACTGGGAAACTTAATATCCTCATTTGGAAATAACTGGTAGGAAACTGCATATCCTCATGTGGAAATAACTGGTGGGAAACTGGGAAACTGCATATCCTCACGTGGAAATACAGTAACTGGTGGGAAACTGGGAAACTTAATATCCTCATGTTGAAATAACTGGTGGGAAACTTAATATCCTCATGTTGAAATAACTGGTGGAAAACTGGGAAACTTAATATCCTCATTTGGAAATAACTGGTAGGAAACTGCATATCCTCATGTGGAAATAACTGGTGGGAAACTGGGAAACTGCATATCCTCACGTGGAAATACAGTAACTGGTGGGAAACTGGGAAACTTAATATCCTCATGTTGAAATAACTGGTGGGAAACTGGGAAACGTAATATCCTCACGTGGAAATAACTGGTGGGAAACTGGGAAACTTAATATCCTCATGTGGAAATAACTGGTAGGAAACTGCATATCCTCATGTGGAAATAACTGGCGGGAAACTGCATATCCTCACATGGAAATAACTGGTGGGAAACTAGGAAACTTAATATTCTCATGTTGAAATAACTGGTGGGAAACTGGGAAACTTAATATCCTCATGTGGAAATAACTGGTAGGAAACTGCATATCCTCATGTGGAAATAACTGGTGGGAAACTGGGAAACTTAATATCCTCATGTTGAAATAATTGGTGGGAAACTGGGAAACTGCATATCCTCACGTGGAAATAACTGGTGGGAAACTGGGAATCTTAATATCCTCATGTGGAAATAAATGGTAGGAAACTGCATATCCTCATGTGGAAATAACTGGTGGGAAACTGGGAAACTGTATATCCTCATGTGGAAATAACTGGTAGGAAACTGCATATCCTCACGTGGAAATAACTGGTGGGAAACTGGGAAACTTAATATCCTCATGTGGAAATAACTGGTAGGAAACTGCATATCCTCATGTGGAAATAACTGGTGGGAAACTGGGAAACTGTATATCCTCATGTGGAAATAACTGGTAGGAAACTGCATATCCTCACGTGGAAATAACTGGTGGGAAACTGGGAAACTTAATATCCTCATGTGGAAATAACTGGTAGGAAACTGCATATCCTCATGTGGAAATAACTGGTGGGAAACTGGGAAACTTAATATCCTTATGTTGAAATAACTGGTGGGAAACTGGGAAACTTAATATCCTCATGTGGAAATAACTGGTGGGAAACTGCATATCCTCACGTGGAAATAACTGGTGGGAAACTGGGAAACTGCATATCCTCACGTGGAAATACAGTAACTGGTGGGAAACTGGGAAACTTAATATCCTCATGTTGAAATAACTGGTGGGAAACTGGGAAACTTAACAGTATACAACACATTAATAGCCTAAACAAACTATGCAAGCCATTTGGAAATCTTGTTTTATTTAAACTACTCAATGCAATCTCAAATCCTCACCAGAAACACCAACAGTCAATATATTCATCCAAATCCTAGTTTCGTTTGTTTTATGGACTACTAAGTGGTCGTGGAAGAGATCGTTAAAACATTATTTGTCTTGTAAGCGGAACCAAAGTTTCACAGGCACCGTTGTGGTAGAACAAAGGACCTACAACCTCGTCCTTTCTTTTACTGTCTATGGTCCTTTCATTGGAGAGTCGCCTCGCGTTCAACGGAATCATTTACATAAAGATGGGCCTTGGCCAGCTTCTTTGTCGCGCTACATTATTTCAAATGCAGCGCTGCCTTCCCGGGATGCTTTGCGGGCGCGTTAAAGTCGCTTGACGTCACCCATAGGACTAGAGTGGAATGCGACACGACAAAAAGAAGTGTCACTTCATTTTGTCGTGTCGCATAGATGTCGCGCTGCCTCCCCACGGCGGCCGAAGCATCAGCCCGGATTCGAACCGGTGATGAATTCTTAATGTGCTACATGTAGCCTGTGGTTAGAGGTAGGATCCCTAAGTGTTTTTCTTACACTCTCTCTCTTAAACTCACTCACTCTCTCCCTTGCCTACACACTCTCTCAGGCTCCAATTACGTCATTAATTGCCGGGTGGGATGGGCACTGATTGAACCACGTAACACCTTGAGGCAGGCATTATATATAGGGAGGGAAAGTAATCTCGTCGCCATCTAGTGGTTGCGTTCCTAGAGTTTAGCGGAGTGGATGGGATTTGGATGGGATCTCGTTGCAACATTTTGTAGGACTTTGGTGACCCACCTCTCACACAAACAGTAAGGAATGTTGATTCTGTCTCCAGAATTGTGTAGTAGCCTACAGGCTACAATGAACTACCACACCAGTTTCCAGCCTTCTACCACTATTAGAACAGACGTTATGGGCTGCCAAAAATGGCAAAGGATGAAATGTGAAATTCCAATGTGTCAATTAGGGCCTTGGCACCCGAAATTCAAATGGACGCCACGGGCAAACCGTTTGAGATATTGACCTGAAACTTCAGATTCCCTCGTTTGGTAACATAAGGCACATTTTCACTGCTTTTCAGCTAAATCTGAGAGGTACCATGTACATGATACCCCTATATTGGCTGTTTTCACATGGAATGACCCATACGTATATGTCGGTATATTTATGTATATTTATGTGTATTTTTATATGGTATCACTATGAAGCCTGCTACCTATTTTCTAACTGAACTATCGAGTTATATGGCCTTTGTATCCTTGAGTCTGTGGAGACTGTTTGGTCATGTTTAATTGATGCATGTCATACTGTATGTAATGGGTCATATTTGTGATTGGGAGAATGATTGCAAACATTTTTGTGTTTTTGTTTCGGTTTGTTTTAGATCTATACAGCTACGCCATTTCGCTAGTTGCTGTTCTCTACACTGTGTTTGTATGTAGGCTATGTGTGTGCTGCTCATTGTTTAGGTACCTGTCCTTGTTTCTTGATTTCTTATGTTCCCTCTAGCCTGTGGGGGTAGTAGTTGTGGTGCATATAGATATTGTGGTGCATATAGATATTGGCTAGAGTGGCTTTTCCTTTATTTTTCTACTACTTTATTCCCCTCCCGTAACCATGGGTGCGGCCAGGATAGCGCATGAGTAGAAGACTTCATGGGACAGCGGGTTTCTTTCACTCGTTCCCACTTAAAGTTTGGAGTTTGCGGTGCTGTGTAGTGTGAATCTATAAACCACGTCAAGAGTTCCCCTTGCTCTGACACACTAATCTAGCTCAAGGGGCGGCGTAGTCAACTGTATCCTAGGGGGGGCGCCACATTCAGCACAGCGCCGTCTTCTCAACAGTGCCACGGAGGCGATGCTTAAATTAGTGCTCTGTATTGTATACATATTAGTGACCCTGGCTATTGTGTGTAGGTCAAAGGTCCTCCTTTTAGTAAAATTGATTTTTATTTCTGGCTGTTGCAAGTGATATCAATGATTAATATGAATGCCCTCAGTACACCACAAACAGAAAGCAAACAGTTACAAACAGTCACGCACTTGGCTTCATAAAAGAGTTGTGTGCCGGCCTGCACTCGCAATTGCGCTGACCACCAGACAGCGTAGTGCAATATGACGGGAGACCGCATGACAGCGGTAGCCACAGCATCAAGCCGGATTCGAACCAGCGATGCTACTGGCACAATTCTTCAAGTGCTCCGCACAGCGATGTCTTCATAGTGCTACGGGAGCACCGCCTAACGTTGTGCTCAGTGTTACATACATTATTAGAGTCTCATGACCTTGGCTATTGTGTATAGGTCAAAGTCCGCCAGATCTACCTATGCTGAACAAATATAAATGTTAAATACCACAATAAACACAATTAAATACAACATCATGTACAGCTTTCAGCAGAATTCAGATACAAAGAGATACATGGTGAAAACAAGCGATGAGCACAACTAATATGAGGAGAAGAGGTAAAGACAGAGAGAGAGGGAGAGAGAGAGAGAGAGAGAGAGGGAGGGAGGGAGGGAGAGGGTGGGAGAGTGAAAGAGAAAGAGGGTGGGAGTGAGGATGACGGAGAGGATGGGTTGAAGGAATAGCCCTCTGTCAAATAGATGCAGTCGGAGCAGCCTCCCACCAGAGAGCCAGTGACAGGGGGCGGAGGGGATGTCTGCAGCTGTACCGGAGGAGATGGCCACCAAAATCATCTACTTCACCATTAACGGCAGACCAGAGCAGGCAGAGTTCCCTCTCGACTGCCCCGCACAAGACGTCAAAGGTGGGTCTTAACCACAGGGTGGCTATATCTCTCTGCAGGTCACTACATTTTAAACATGCTTCCAGCATATACAAACTATGAACCTGTATACTATTTCATTATAATGAGGTTTCAACTTAATTAAGTTTGTTTGCACCCAATTCTTTTAATTTGTGTAAAATATCCTTTTTGTGTAAAATCATAAAACCCTTTTGATGTGTTGATGTTTTGTTCTGCAGTTCAGTTATGAAAAGATAAAAGGAAACAAAATGTCATAAGTGAGTTATAGTGTGATATTAACACTGTAGAGAGAGTATTTTTAATAATAAAATTAATAATTTACCTTTAACCAACATGGACATGAACACTACTGAAGTGCATGTCAAGTTTATAGCTTAAACATAAACCGATCCAGTTTTATTGGCTTGTCTACACACCCATGTTCTCTGTGAAAATCAGTTTGTGATGTGTAAAAAAAATCAACAGCCTCTCAACTTGGAGAGGACGAGAGGTGAAGCCCTTGAGCAAGCGCTCGAAACAGGCAAAAGGAGCACAAGGGTCTCTCTCCATCCACAGCTGCTGTTGAGATGAGGGAGAGAAAGAGAGAGATGAAACGAGCGGTAAAGAAAGAGAGGAAGAGAGAGACTCCATTCAGTCTTAGGCAACTGACTTTGTAATGGCAATAGCATGATACGGTGACACCTCACAAAGGGATGATGCTTGCCTCTGCCCCGTGACTCACTGGCCACCGCAGGGTTCCGCTGAGTGCCTCAAATTGGCCAGAGCACCATAAAGTACATTTCCCCATCAGATCTGTGAAGCATGACAGCGTCTGATTAGAGACTCTCCCAGTCCTCATCAGAGATGAGTGACATGCTTCTCTCAAAAAAAAACTCAGCCACACAAGTTAGACTTAGTTAGTATAACCACAGGGAAAAAGAAAACCTTTAACATTCTACTTAGAACGGTCCAGAACTTGTTTGTACTGTAGATTAGGTTAATGGCCATGCAGAGAAAACCCATTTCAGTCCTTGCTGAACTCTTGAATTGAGGGTTATTTACAAAGTTCACAGTATCGTGTTGATGTAATGATTGTGGCTTTTTATTATGTGTTAATTCTTACATCACTTCATGGAAGTATTTCATCTTGATCTGGCAATGAAAGGAAGTCTATGCTGGGAGAATGTTCCATTCTGAGGCTGCGTCTACTCTGATTGGCTAAGAGGGAGGCACAGGTGTAGTTGACAGGGCTCCTTGAGTGACAGCCTCTGCCTCACAGCAAACGTATGTTGCCTTTGCTATTTATGGCTTAGGGCCTCTATCTTCATGATTAGTCGTTTAGCTGCAATTTGCCAGAGAAGGTCAAACACAGGCTTGAGCAAAGAGGTTATTCCACACTGGCCATCTTCAGTATCTCCTCATTACATGAGCAAACTGCACTCAGTTTTTGGCTATAACACTAATGTTGGTTTATCTTTCAACCAGCAAACGGCACTCACCTTCTGCCCGTAACAGCAAATGTTGGGTTAGGCTGATATGTGTTTTAGCGTCTGTATAGGTACTGCTTTATGGAGGAGAAAGTGCTCTCTACGTTCTCTATGTGGAAATCTTTTGTATCCTGGGAACAAAAAAAGGAAAACAAAATTAGATACCCTATATGCCTTACTACCTTTTATATTTTTCGCGTAGAACATCTTCTTTTAGAACCTTTCTGTTTTCAATGTTATGCGCATGAGAAAAAAACATCACATCTTGTTGATTTGTGAGGCTCCATTTTCCAAAGTGCGTATGAGAAGTGTGCAAACAGTGACAACCCAATTAGAGGCTATACGACCTCTGGGCGATGGTTGTTTGTTCTAGAGCACAAGGTGCTGCACTCGAGCACTGTTTGCGCCAAAGAAAATAATTAGGTGTATGATTATAAAATCTTCCCCCGGGCGAATATGATATGCAGAGGTGTCATGAAGTGGTCTTTTGAACTGAATGGTTCTGAACTGAATGCTTTTGAACTGAATCTGGTTCATTGTGCAGCCTATTGAAATAATGAGTAGGCCTGCTTGTTGCATGGCTTGCTGATATTTGTTAGTTGTTAGATTAGGTGTTACCTAATTTGTAATTACCTATTGATAATCTTTGTGTGTGTGTGTGTGTGTGTACATCTGTGCCTCTACTCATAAATCTCATGGCTCCCACAGACCTGTTCCGCTCTGCTGCAGAGGCTGGCCCCCACGACATCCTGAAGCTCTACAACCCCAAGGGCAACATCATCAACATCTCCCCCCAGCTAGCCCCCAACACACCCCAGTCCTCCTACAAATTGGAGGTGGTGGCCGCCGACTGCAACAGTGAGCCGTTAGGTATTTTCTGCCTCGAAGCCAGGGCCAGGCAGCCATAATACTGATCACTGATACAAACGTACAACAATAACAACAACTTGTATGCATATAGTGCTTTATTTAATAAACACCAAGGAATTATACTGCAACAAGGGTACAAGCAGTAATAAACACACAGAGGTGTTTGATGTATTTCATTGTTCTACTTATATTACTTACAAGATACTGTTTATATTTTGACACAAACTCTGCAAAGACAATATAAAGATGTTATTGGAGGGGAATTTCCCCTGGTTTAATGATACATATCGTAAACGTACCAATTACCAACCATTTTGTTTGAAAATTCTAAAACAACAATGTTTTTTACGTAATACTTCAAAATAACATTTGATAAATTAACCTTACATTTTTCAGTAGCCATAGGTGTGTAGATTTGAACAAAATCTAGTTTGGTTCGGGGCTTTTACTACCTGAAATATCCAATTTTGTCTACCACACTCAGAGTTTAGTGCTGGGCTGGTGGGTGCTTGTTATTCCCAACCTTTCTTACGGCACATCAACGGTTAGCCCAAGAATTCTCGTCGCAAATCAAAATTCCACTGGAGCTCCAATAAAGCGGACTTGCCTTACAACACTTTACAGCTCTTCAAGTCACGGTAAAATGTAATTTTTGGTACATAGCTAATCTAGATACACTTATGGTCTGGTTGCTTGCGTTTCTTTAGGAATCCGCCGTCTTGGTTTGTATAGAAATGAATATTAAGTGACACATACATGTAAAAGGTTGGAAATACAGGACGGTTGGTAATAGCTGACGTTACGATACAATGTTGAACTAAAATGTGTACACATACACAGTCTGCAGTCTTGTGTCATGATGTCATAGGAGGATACAATGTGTGAGTATACTTTTTAAAGAGGAATGACGTTTTGTTTTTGCTTGTTTATCACTATGTTTTAGGTACAGAACTTGCAGTGGCACTCGGATTTGATCTGTCATCCATGGAGAAAAGGTACAGTCAGCTTTGCACTTCACTTTCAAGAGTAGTGTAAATGACATACATTGACATTTACATTTATTCATTTAGCAGACACGCTTTTTTCCAAAGTGACCTAGTCAATTATATTAAAAGGGCATTGTTACGTTGGAGCGAATTGGGGTTAAGTGCCTTGCTCAAGGGCTCAATGGTGGAAGCCGGGAATTGAACCCACAACTTTTCTGGCTACTGCATGCTAGCTATCCTTAACCACTACACTACCACGACCTCATACACATTTCACTATGTCCCTAGGCCTTTTTGTCACAAAAGGACTAGTATCTGAGTTGAGGTGCTGATGTTTCACTTGCTAAACGTATTGATGTGTGCTGTTTTGGTTCCTTTGTTGAGCTTTCAGACATGGCTTTGCTTACAGCCTGCATCACTGCGCCATAAGCACTTGCTAAAGAAGCCGACTTGTTGCTCACGAAGGCTGCTTTGTTGGTGACATGGTTTTCGGGGCTTTGCTTCTTGGGTTGGGCATTCAGGTCACCGGTTACAGACAGCAAATGTTATTTTGTGAAAGAGGACCTTTATGAATCCCAGGAACACCATGTGACGCATTATCAACCATTATGTGCATTGCTGTTGTATCCGGCATCATGCTGTGTAATGTTAGGCTTGGTTGTTGATTGGCCGATAGCACAAATAATTGAACAACTTTCCCGTGTATATCTGACATTACAGTTTTTCTCAGTCGCTTTGGTGCTTTTCTCACATCACTATTAACATTTGCAGAACAGTTAGTGCATTTCTCAAAACAATTAGTGCAAACTGCCAAACCTAGTGGATAACCTGCAAAAGCACGCTCAAAATGGATAGTCTATTCCTCAAAAGCAAGTATTTATGTCAATGAAACTGCCAGTGACTTCAAAATGAGAAGTCTTGACACCATCGTTTATGAACAAGATATTCAAATGGCTTTGTCATGTTTTCATTATGGCAGTTTTTTCTCTCAGTGTTTTTCCATGCAAAAAAAGGTCAGAACTCGGCGACACAACCTGAACATGCTCAAGACAGCACTATACACTACTTGTACAGCCATTTGAAAACTACAGTAAAGTTAGAAATTGCTGTAGTTAGAAGAGTAAGTGAGTACAAGACACTGAATATGTACGTTTCACATTTTTACTGTATGCTCTTTGCAATTCTACAGTATTGTGACATAATTTGATAACTAGTTCACTAATTTTGTATGTAATGACTCAAACAATGAAATGAAGACAATTAGTTTTATTGGGAACGACTATTCAGCATCCATATGTATAGTTCATTAGTTCATTAGTATAGTTCATTTTGACTGACATGACAAAGCAACTGCTACATGTCCAAAAGCATTTGCAATTTGTTCAGAGGAAGGAGAAATTTCTACTATGATGTGCACAAATGACTAAATGTTGTGGAGATTGAACTAATAGTTATGAGAATTTTCATTCTGATCTGAGAAAAGCACCAAAGCGACTGAGATTTAGGTTTAGTTAGGTAACGCTGGTTTAGGTAACGCTGACAGTATCTCCTGTGGTCTATGCAGGTTACAGAGTCTGGAGAAGAAGATCTTAATAGAGGCAGGGGAGACTCCAGCTATCGTGTACGAGATGAAGAGACAGGTGGAGTCCTTCAGGGAAAAACTCGAGGTGAAACATAACTGCAAAAACTGAATATGTCTAATAAAATGATGGTTATAATAATCAATACTAATAATTGGTATCTAATTCTAAATTAACATTTATTTTCCATGAAATAGTCAAATTTGTCATTTTCAACATTTTATTGTTGTCTGTGTCCTTTTTGCAACTAAATATGAGTTTAAGAGAGTTGCAGATTATTACATTATGTTTTTATTCACATTTTACACAACGTCCCTGTTTTCTGTTTTAGGGTTGTAATCAATACAGTAAGATATTTTAAATAAGGGTAAGAGAAGTACAGAAATGTCTCAGTGTTGACTAAGAATCAAAACAAAAACAACAATGCACTGACTGTAATGATAACAAACTGATGATGATGATGATGATGATGTCACCTTCTCCAGCAATATTGATGGATGATATTTGGTTCCCTGCAGAGCGTTGAGCACCTGAGTTGGCTAGGCCTGTTTAAAGAGCTTTCTAATGCGACCCACAAGCCGTCTCCATTCTACCACAAGAGAACCCTTCGCAAGACCCGAGAGGAGTGTGAGCACGTCAGGGACAAGTTCCTCCAAATGAGGTCAGAATGGGCCGTAGTTACTGAATAAAGTATTTATTTCCACCAGAATAAATCACATATTCAGTAAGAATAAAAAATTGTTGAATACATGTGGGGGTGGGAGCACAGTGGCTAAGCAGCTGGGCTAGATAGATAGATATATACTGTAGATAGATAGATATATAGATAGATAGATAGATAGATAGATAGATAGATAGATAGGGGAAATTCAAAGACTAGCATGTAGTAGCTAGAAAAGTTGTGGGTTCATTTTTTTAAACCCGGCTTCCACCACTGGGCCCTTGAGCAAGGCACTTAACCCCAAGTTGCTCCGGGGACAATGGCCCTTAAAAAAAGCATTTGCCAAATGAATAAATGTGAATGAATAAAGGTCTAATAAATGTGTAATTACACTTACTTTCCCAATAGTTCATTAGAAGTCTCTGATGAGGTGAGGCAGTATCTGAAGACTCCCACCTTTGATAATTGGTGAGTGCTTTGTGTGACAGTGCACAGTGCCCACTGCATCATTGCATGATATCATTTCTATAAAAGTTTTAAATCCTGATTGAAATTGATTTAGGCTATGCTACATTTTCTGGAGGTGTGGTATACATTTAGTCAATGCTTATATAAGCAGTATATCACACCAGATGATCACCAATAACTGAGTGGATCAGTCTCATTAGGAAGCTATCCACAAAAATACAATATTATTAATTTTACTGAACGATTTATATTTTTAGCATTATGGAACGTTAGATAGTAATATTGTTTAAATTAAAATATGGTTGTTGCAACCAATCAAGGAATTACATTTTCTAAGCCAAGCTCTGCTCTTGTAATATAATATGCTGTAATTATAGTAGTTGAACAGACTGTATGTTTGGCAACACTATTAAGCTGTTTATCAGACGTGTTTGGTTGATGTATCTGTGCATAATAGCACCCGAAGGAAAGGAAACCACACCTGTTGCACTTCAGCCACCATCTCATTGCATCACCCATGGAAGATGCTGGCAGTAATGCTGTCCCTTTCATCCCCACTCATATCAATATGAATGGGCTGTGAGAGCCCTGTGAGAGCCTGGCCCCGAGCCCTGGAGCCGGCAGCCCAAAGCAGCGCTCCTGAAAAGCACCTTCATTAAAACCTGCTCCTTGTAGGTCGCATTAATGCGTTGTGCGCTCTGCCCAGCCCGTCTGTTTAACACGGGCCCTTTCACATGGACACAACAGGAGAAGGCCCCTCCTGCAGTCTGAATGGACGAGGGTTTATGATCTCTTTTATGATGTCTGTGTGTGTTTGCCGCCATACAAGATCTCTACAAGGACACACAGAATGAATTATCAAACATCACAGATGGTTTCTGAGGAAATATCACAGACTGAGATTTGATGAGATCTAGTGATGTGTTACCATTTTTTTTAAAATTATGATTTTAATTTGAAAAGAGAATCAAAGCCTTTAGCAATGAAGAAATCTCTTTGATATTAATATTTGGAAATTAGGTTGTTAGCTTGCAAAAGATATGATGAGTGGTTCACTTGATTTATGATAACAAATTACAAATTACATCTGTGTCTGGTATAGCCAGGTGCTAATAGGTCAGGTGACTCTGGGAGCACATATGTGTATGTGAGTGTGTCATTTGTGCACATCATAGTAGAAATTTCTCCTTCCTCTGAACAAATTGCAAATGCTTTTGGACATGTAGCAGTTGCTTTGTCATGTCAGTCAAAATGAACTATACTAATGAACTAAACTAATACAAAAATGTGTGTGTACGTACGCACATGTGTGTATGTGAGTGTGTGTTTGTGTATGTGAGCATATGTTTGTGTATGTGTGTACGTGTGTGTGTGTGTGTGTGTGTACATGTACATGTGTGTGTGTGTGTGTACATGTATGTGTGTGTGTGTGTGTGTATGTGCATGCGTGTGTCTGTATGTGTCTGTGTGTGTATGTGTGCATGCATGCATGTGCATGTGTGTCTGTGTGTGTATGTGTGCATGCATGCATGTGTATGTGCATGCGTGTGTGTGTGTGTGTGTGTGTGTGTGTGTGTGTGTGTGTGTGCATGCATGTGTATATGTATGTGCATGTGTGTGTGTGTGTGTATGCATGTGCGTGTGTGTGTGTGTGTGTGTGCACGCATGCATATGTATGTGTATGTGCATGCGTCTGCGTGTGTGTGCATGCATGTGTATGTATATGTGTGTGTGTGTGTGTGTGTGTGTGTGTGTGTGTGTGTGTGTACGTGTACGTGTGCAGGCAGTGGGAGGATGCAGAGATCATGGTGCTGCTGCAGGTGATGTACGTGGACTTGGACTTCATCTCCACCTTCAACATCGAGCTGGAGGTGCTGCAGCAGTTCCTCTACGAGGTCTACCGGCGCTACAACAACATCCCCTTCCACAACTTCAAACACTGCTTCTGCGTCACACAGATGGTGAGCACCAGAGGGGATTAGAGGGAGAGAGGGAGGGAAGAAGAAGGGAGGGAGAGAGAGAGAGAGAGAGAAGGAAGAGGAAGGGAGGGAAAGAGAGAGAGAAAGAGAGAAAGGAAGACAGGCCATCAAAGAGGGATGGAGGGGGGGCACAGGCAGTAAGGAAAAGGGAGAGGAAACTAAAGAAAGCTGAAAAAGAAGGAAGGGGGAAAGACATAGTCTGCTCAGTACAGATATCTGAGCCATCACTGACCCATTACCGTATTTCCCCTCTCGTATGAGTCTGTCTGGGAGAGGACTGAGGAAGGACACACGGGTACCTGTGGACTCTGCCGAGTGTATTATGATTATAGACACAGATGGCTGTTATTGAGAAATTACACGTCCTATTATTTTCTTTTGTGTCTGAATGCTTCGAGGTTTCTTGAGGGTGTCTTGTCTGTGTCCTCTGAGTAGAAAGTTCTTGTTAGAATCACCTCAGTTGTTATTGTAGACATCAGACAGACTTAAATGGCGTCGGCCCTTTTTCTGTCTGCAGATGTATGGACTGATATGGTTGACAGACCTTAGGAGTACGATGGACAGCATTGACCTCCTGACCTTACTGACCTCGGCTGTCTGTCACGACCTTGACCACACTGGGTACAACAACGCCTACCAGGTGACTGTTCTCTCAAATGGCATGGCATGCTTACCAGCACACACACTGTTCCCAGCAGTCAACATTCTGAACAACATGCCTCAATAACACACGATATGGACATTATCATATTTTTTCTGTACTTCTTACTCAAAATAATATAGAAACATGACATAGCGGACACATTCTTTTCTCATTATTCTGCCCAGATTAACGCGCGTACAGAACTCGCTCTGCGTTATAATGACATATCGCCTCTGGAGAACCACCACTGTGCCGTTGCCTTTGAGATCCTGGAAAAGGTAAACCCATATTCACCAGGGACGTCATTAGGCAGTGCTATTATTAGTGACTTAATAATTCATCCTAACCAGTTTTTTGTCTTGTGTGATTTGGTTGTATTCAGGCTCACCTGCACTGATGAATTCATTTCTGCATAGCTTGAATAAATCTCTTTATGCATAAATCATCTTTACTCCAAATACACAGTGCATAATGATTTGCTTTTGCTAGCACAAAGTCTAAAGTGCTTTAGTTTAAGAATTGTCAACATTATGATGTTAAAGTGGTAATATTTTAGGAGAGAGTCATCTGGCTTTGCCTGTTCTGCAATTACAATAATCAATGACCTTATTGGAAAGAAACTGGTTCCTTCATCTGTCTTTTCTGTGCTTCAGAATGAAAGCAACATCTTCCGAAACCTGTCAACAGATCAGTACAAAAGAATACGAGAAGGAATCATCAGGTATGGAGTACTGATCTCAACCAAGCACTTCTTAAACTTTCCCACTTTTTAAATTTCATTTAAGTGCAGGTTGAAAAGAGAAGCCATGGTATAACAGTTCACCCCCATCCTCTCCAATTTTATTATGGCAAGTAACTATGAAATAGAGTCTGAATGTACGGTATATATTGCCGTTTATATTGAAACTAATTGAAACTTAGTCCAGCTCACACGTTCACACATTACCTCTCCTGTCCCTAATGCTGCACACATATTCACATTACCTCTCCTGTCCCTAATCCTGCACACATATTCACATTACCTCTTCTGTCCCTAATCCTGCACACATCTTCAGATTACCTCTCCTGTCCCTAGTCCTGCACACGTTGACACCACCTCTTTTGTCCCTAATCCTGCACACATATTCACACCACCTCTCCTGTCCCTAGTCCTGCACACATATTCACACCACCTCTCCATCCCAAATCCTGCACACGTTGACACCACCTCTCCTGTCCCTAGTCCTGCACACGTTGACACCACCTCTCCTGTCCCTAATCCTGCACACATATTCACACCACCTCTCCATCCCTAATCCTGCACACGTTGACACCACCTCTCCTGTCCCTAATCCTGTCCCTAGTCCTGCACACGTTGACACCACCTCTCCTGTCTCTAGTCCTGCACACGTTGACACCACCTCTTCTGTCCCTGCTAGGTGCATCCTGGCCACAGACATGACCAGACACAATGAGATCCTGAACAAGTTCAAGTCCCTCCTGACTGTGTTTGACTTCAGCAGCAAGGACCACAGAGACGTGGTAACTTGAACTTAGTCCACGAATTAGTGATTTTATGACCTGTATATATATATATATATACAAATTACACTCAAAACCATTTACTTGAGTTATGCAACTGCAGATAGTATACAAGTTGCATGATGGGCTAGTATGGGAATAGTGCTGCGCTGTGGGTTGGGTCTGTGAAATAGATGCTCAAGCACTGTGCCACACACACATAGATCACAGATAAAGTTCCCAAACAGCTTCTGGCTAAAGTGTTGGAGACAGACGGAGTCTGCAAAGAAAACAACAACTGCTGTCGCTGCACATAAGTGCATTTCGGGGACCCAGCTGATTGCCAATGGGGCCTTCCAGGCTGTGATGTGATTTCAGCCGATGGGCCTGGCGTTGCGTTGCCATGCCTACAGTGTGCACGGGCAGCTGATTGCTCTTGGTGACTAACGCTGGCCTTTCCCTGCTGCCACAGCTGATGATGATCCTGATCAAGGTGAGTGACATCTCCAACGAGGCCAGGCCCATGGACGTGGCAGAACCCTGGCTGGACTGCCTGCTGCAGGAGTTCTTTAATCAGGTGACGTACACATACACACACGCGCACACACACACACACACACACTGAAAAGTATGCCTATAATGATTATATTCTTTACAGTTGTCTTGTCATTTTATATGCGAGCACAGGAACTTTAAGATCTCCTAATGTGTGTCTATACCTTCTTGAGAAAAGGTGTCCAGCGGTGTCCATACTTTAGAAATCAATAAGCTTTTAACCCATAACCTTCCAAGTTGTGCTTTGATGGTCATATGGAAGATGCTAAACACACAACCCTGGCCTATTTCACTGCACAAACTTCTACTAAATGCATAATTAGATTTGCATTGTATTACATTTATTTATATAGCAGTCACTTCATTCCAAAGGAATAACATTCAAGCTACAGTGCAGAGGAGACCTGCATTTGCCAGAGCATGAGATGCCGTTGTTATGTACTAGTGAGTGTAGTAGAAGAGGAAGGAGCTAGAGGTGGGAAGAAAGGACAGTGTATGGTAAGTGCATCACCGCCATCATGTTTGACCACTACTATACCATCTTACTGTAGAGTGACATGGAGAAACTTGAGGGCCTGCCTGTTTCTCCGTTCATGGACCGAGACAAAGTGACCAAGCCCTCATCCCAGACTGGCTTCATCCGGTTTGTCCTGCTGCCACTCTTCATGGAGCTGGCCAACCTCTTCCCATGCCTGGAGGTGAGAGACTGAGTGCATACACACACATACACATGCACACACACACACATGCACACACACACACATGCACGCACACACATGCACACACACACACATGCATACACACACACACACACACACACTGTTCTACACTCTTCTCTTAGAGGTGCATCCGTATACGGCCCCTCTGAGCGCAGTCAGGCACTTTGAAGCCGATCGTAAACTCTCAGAACGCACTGTGGGCACGTTGGCTGATGACACAGAGCGGGCGATTTTCAGGGTGCTAGAATAAATTTATGAGTGCACCGTGACCCGGTCACTTAGATTTTATTACAATCACTTATATTGTTACATTACAATAACATTACATAACTTTGTGAGCGCTTTTGATAATGGTGCCTGCTAAAAATAATAAAATCCCTATTGCTTGCTGTAGCTCCATATCATCGACCCTGTGCGGAAGGCCTTGAACTATTACACAGAAATGGAGAAAGCCCTGGAGAGGGAGAAACTGAACCGGGCCCAGAGCGACAAGACAGGGAAGTCCAAAGAGGCCTCGGCCTCCGGATCAAAGGAACCAGACCCACCGGATGAGGCTGAGTCCAGCCTGAAACCCACCGCAGTGTGACCTGAACACCAGTAGGGGGCTCTCCTCTCCACTCACAGAGATACCAGGCTGTTCACAGACATGTATAGAGTATACTATCTGAAATAATCAGTGCAATAAATTGATAATGGTTTGTTTCACAAGACAGGGAGGAAACAAAACAATGAACAAGGATATGGTGCCTAGCCTGACACAGATTTATTCTACATTTCTAGTTATTTGCTTGTCATATTCTTCATATACTGTATACTATTCCCTTTTATCCACATTCAGACACACAACACACTACAGAAACATACAGTTTAATGCATGATGTTAGGATTCCTACAGCCATGGGCCTGCCCTGAGCTGTAGCCAGTACAGCAGAGAAATATTATTGCAACTGCAACATCTACTTAGTCAGCAACTCTGAGCTACTAAACAAACAAACATACAAATGTATTGTAATTAGGATTAATTACCACCACTAATGAATATGAATACATGAGATTTTTAAAAAGACTGTTACTTGCATGCTGTGTTCTATCATGCTCTTTACCCTGTTGGCTATACTGTGTTTGGTTCAATAAAGTACTGAAATGGCTAGTCATTCTGTATGTCTGTGTAATGAAAAAAATTGGTTGCAAGACTTGCAATCAGCAGACTGATTATGGGCAATGACCAACGGTGGACGATGGGCACCACCTTGTGTGTAGAAGTGGACTGGAAACCTTATTTGTCTGTGTGTCAAATCAAGTGAATTCAAATGTACTTGGGTTGCAGCCAGAGCACGAGCAGACCAGCATAAATACACATTAAAGACGAATACAGGACAGGCCACAGGGACAGAAACACATAGCACAGGATCACTATGTGAGGACTGAGGAGACAACTATAAGTTTAAGTCCAGTGTTTGAAATACAGTGCATGAGTGGTAGGGCCTATCAGTGTTAATTCAGCAATTGCAGAGCAGACACAGACAACGTTTGAATCTTGTAGGTATAAAAATGTCTGTAAACCTTTTGGAACAGACAATAAAGTATATCTAATCTAATCTATAGGAACTTTGTATCTTCTACCTGAAGGCAGAAGCACAAACTATGGAGTAGGTGGTCTATACAGAGCAATATAGCTCGAGCCTGCCTAAGGACATAATGGTCATAAAGGTTAGAGAGCGGAACTGTATTCACCCTACTGACTCAGCTGGTCACTCTGACAAGCCAACCAACCTTATTTCAGACTGCAAGATGGAGGTTACCAAACCAAACTACAGAGACGGACAGGACTGATTCAATGAAGTCTTGATTTAGGTGCACACATTAAAATAATAATTTTTTCTCAATAAGTAAAGACGTTGTTGAACCTTCTTAGAGATAGCCTGGAAAAACAACTTATTGGCCACATAATTATAGGCTGTTCAGCAACATCAGGGTGGCATCATCCACATCTCTGCCAACTTTATACAAACTGCAGGGGATCTAGAGAACCCTGCACCTGCTAGATTAGCCTGCTGTATCACCCTGTAAGACCTTCGTGACTAATGATGTCAGTGCAACCGGTCTAAAATCATTTGTGCGCAGAGGCACAATAGAGTGATGTCAGATTGCAGAACCCTCTTTAGCTCCAGACATTCAATAACAATGCTATTAAAAAATACTGCCAAGCAGCTCAGCACAGGTTGAAATGCAATAGAACAGAATTATGTACAGAAGTTATAGTTATATTAGTATAATAGTTTTATCATAGTAGTAGAGTACTACAGCATGACTGGTGTAGCATGTTCAATTGTACAATATAAAGCATCTGTGTGAGAGGTTCAGTCTATGTAAGATAACAGTGCAATTAGACATAGGAATAGTAGGTTGTATTTAACATTGTGCAAAAGTCCAGCATGCATCGCGAGTCCAGGTACACCGACCAGACAGTCACTGCAGTCAAAACAACCCTGGAAGGGAGAACTGTCCTCAGACCAAACTTCCACCCTTATCCTCACTAGCTGCTCACCTTGCAGGATGCCATTAAATGACATATTGTGTAGTGTAGGCCTACAATAATATTCTTGGATGCATCAACAACAGTTAACAGCAGACCAGGTAAATCGTAGGCCAAAGTTGCATTGATTTTCTCATTTCGGGGATACATAGGCCTGCATCCGTTGCTTCCTATGCAATACATTGAACATAAAACATGTAGGCCTAATACCTAGGAAGGCTAAATAAATGCTTTGTCTGCCCTGGGCCTGTTCTGGAATCAGTTTGCTGCTGCTGCTTCTTCTTCTTCTTCTTCTTCTTCTTCTTCTTCTTCTTCTTCTTCTTCTTCTTCTTCTTTCGGTTCTAATGGCGGTTGGCAACTAACTTTAATGGTGCATTACCGCCACCAACTGGACTGGAGTGTGGTACTGGTGTCTAATCTTTCAAATACGATGCAAACAAATAAACAAACAAACAAAACAAAACAAAATAAAACAAAAAAAACAAAAGATCAAACTAAATTATTTTAATTAGTCCTGTATTCCTCAGGAAGCCAATTACATAGTTAAGACACATTTCACCTGTGTTTCTTTGTAGAATTTCTTCTAAGTTTAGCCTCAACTGTTCTCCTTGCAATTGTGAGATTAATCTTTGTCTTTCTTCCTGATATTTAGTACAGTGTAAAATAACATGCTCTATAGTCTCTGGACTACCACAGAATTCACAGTTGCCATCAGCATGTTTCTTCATTATTGACAAAGTTTTATTTAGCTGTGTGTGTCCATACCTCATTCTAGAAAATACATCCTCCTACTCCTTGCTTCTGTTCGTATTTCTGCCCTTTCCCACTTTATTCTGAATATTATAGAACTGTCTTCCAGTCTGCCCACTGTCCCATAACGTTTGCCATTTACCCGTAACTATGTTTTTGACCATACTTTTAATTTCTGCTTTGCTGTAGTTTACTTCAATATCTATATTAGAATTTCCAGCTGCTTGCTTGGCACTTTTATCTGCTAACTCATTTCCTACAACTCCTATATGAGCTGGTACCCATACCAGAGTTATAATAATTCCTGACTTTATCAGATTGTTTGCAACTTGCAGTATGTCATACACAATGTCCTGCCTTGACTTTGACTGAAACGTTTTGATACTGATCAAAGCTGAGCTGGAAACTGAAGCAATTACTGCCTTCCTTGGCCTATTGACCTCCACCCAAAGCAAAGCTAGCCACACAGCAATCAATTCTGCTGTGTAAACTGCTAAATCATCACTGATTCTTTTACCAACTTTATTTTTTAATTTTTGGATGACATAAGCAACCCCCATACTTTTATCAGTTAGTTTAGATGCATCTGTATATATAGTTATATCCTCACTATACCTCGCTATTAAATAGCTCTGCACCCTGTATTTGTCCATGTCATTATCTTGTTTTTCTTCTAATAATCCCAAATCAATGGACACCTCATTAAAAACCCATGGTGGAGTAACTGGGAAAGGTACAGTGGGACTTATTTTTAGTTCATTAAACCCAATTTCGTTCACTTTATCATTGATGACCCAACCAAAACTTCTGACTTGAGTGTTTCCACGCTCTTGGCATTGCTTCAAAACTGACTGACTCATATGATCTTCATTATGACCTCTCAAATTTGCCCAATACACAAGGGCTAGCTGATCTCTTCAAAGGTGAAGAGGCATTTCTCCCATCTCCACCTGGATAGCTGTTACTGGTGTGGTTTTGACAGCACCACAGCATAACCTTAACGCCTGATTTTGGATCACATCCAACTTACTCAGCCATGTTTTGGCTGCAGAGCCATATATTATGCCACCATAGTCAAATACAGACCTGATCAATCCTGTATAAATTGTTCTTAGAGCATGTCTACTTGCTCCCCACTCCACTCCGCATAGACATCTCATTAATACTTTCTTGCATTTATCAATTATTTTTTGAATATGCACTGCCCATGTTAACCTTTGATCAAATCATATGCCCAAGTATTTAAAGGAATCAACCCTTTCTAACTCATTAGTGGATAACTTCACTTTTATTTTCTTAGCCAATTTCTTTCTAGAAAAAAACATTGTTTTGGTCTTATCAATTGAGATTCTAAAACCCCATCTAATAGACCATTTATCCACTACATCAACTGCTTGCTGTATTTTATTCACCACAAATTCAACATTCCTCCCTCTTTTCCACAAAGCCCCATCATCTGCAAACAATGCTACATCTACAAAATTCTCCACTTCCTTAAAAATGTCATTTATCATGATGGAGAACAGTAAAGGACTGATAATACTCGGGATACCATTTTCTACCTGATACCGCTCACTGTCATCCCATTTATCCTCACCATTATTGTTCTCTCTGACAAAAATTCCTTAATCCATGTGAATACTCTTCCCTTGATTCCCATGTGATTTAACTTAATCAAAAGTCCTTCCTTCCACATCATGTCGTATGCTTTCTCAATATCACAAAAGACAGCCACCACTGACTCCTTATTTACTTGAGCTCGTCTTATTGCATCCTCCAAAAATACTAAAGGGTCCATAGTAGCCTACCTCTACCTCTTCTAAAACCACTCCGATAATTTTGTATCAATCCTTTAGTCTCAACTACATATATAAGCCTGTCATTCATTATTCTTTCCATTGTTTTCCCCATTTGGGATGTAAGTGCTATTGGCCTGTAGTTGTTAGGAATCTTTGGATCTTTCCCAGGTTTTTTAATAGGGATAATTATAGATTCTTTCCATGCTCTTGGAATAATTGTTTGCTGCTGCTGCATTGTCTGCTTCGATGATATCAGGCAAGGGCGATGACATCAGCTTTATGCGACAAGCCCAGAAAGGACCTTGTCCGTTGCATGTTGATGACAAGCACCCCTATGCAAGCGCCCGCAAGCGCCTCACAGCCCGAAAGCACGTTGACGTTAAAAACGACTAAAACAACTAGCTTGAAAGCGATTTAGATTTTCTTCTTACGTTGCAGTAACGGCAACTATAGAGAACATTTCCAGACTGACGAGCACACGGAACCGTTTTGATTAATCAGCGTTTTATCTTGCTGACTGCATTATGTCGGTTACGGAGATGTTCACTTATATCCAGGGCTTTTTAAGCGCGGATCAAGACGTGAGAGAGGTAAACAATGCTTGACCAGTTAAATACATGTGTAGTCTACAAAGTTTTGGAACACAGGACTGTGATTAAGGGTTAACTATGCGGTAATATCCATACAAATGGCTAACGTTGCGCTAACTTGTGAGGTTGCATTTTACGCAGTGGCTTTTGTTATTGGCGTGCTTGACTGACTAGCTATTTATGATGCTAGCCCATATGACTTAAGAGTGAAGTGCATAGATGTGCATGCAACTGGTACTCCTATATTTACCTATCTCTTTAGTTAGTAGTACCTCTCATTTTCAAGCAGACCAACTATAGAACTACAAGAACGACCTAACGTCATGTGGATGATAATGATTAAATGATTTCTAAACTCTCGATCTAAATATGTGCTCGCATCTAAATATTTTAAACATGGACTATAGTTATGCCCATTGCCGTAAGTGGGGGTAAGATTACTGTGCCAACAATAATGTGGCTCATCAAAGCTTATTCCCAGTCCCATGTGGCTGTGCAATAACCCATGTGCCCACACTCATCTCACTTGCATACAATTAGCTTAGGCTACCGTTGGATGTTACATGTTACATATTAACCCAGTAATAGCTAGTAACTTTAACAGCCTGGTCTACTGTGGTTTAACTTTTCTTACAGGACATAAGAAAAGTAGTCCAAGTCCTCGAACAAACGGCAAGAGAAATCTTGACTGTGCTTCAAAGTGTTCACCAACCAACCGGTTTCAAAGACAGTAGGTCGACCATATTGTACAACTCAAACATCTTCATGCAGCATTTCCTTCTCTCCATAGCCTCTACATAGCCACGTTAATATTTTTTCCTCTGACAGTTCCTAGCAAATGCCAAAGGGCACGCGAGTTGTTCAGCACTGTGAGAACGCACATGGGAGAATTGAAAACAAAATTTCCTGCAGAACAGTATTACCGGTGAGTACTTTCAACCCCCCCACCCCTTGTGCATTTCCATGAGTAGTTTTTAGTTGGTGTGACATGGGAGAAACTACACTTCATACTCAAACCTCTCTTCCTGTCCCGTAGGTTTCACGAGCATTGGCGTTTCGTGCTTCAGCGGTTAGCATTCCTGGCTGCTTTCGTGGTCTACTTGGAGAGTGACTCCCTGGTGACTCGAGAAGAGGTTGCCAAGATCATAGGAAGTAAGTAGCAAATGTTTGCCCTTAAAAATGGAATTCAGATCTCTTCTCAAGTTTACGTTCAGAGTTCCGTTAGGCACCTGGTATTCACCCACCTGCTGTGTGGGCTTCTTTGTCTTTACTTTCCAGTTGAAATAGACAGAGAGAAAGGATTTCACCTGGACATTGAGGATTACCTGGCAGGCGTTCTGATCATGGCAAGCGAACTGGTGAGTCAAGTCACACTTTTTGCTCAGACAAATTAACACTGTATAGTGCGGGTGGGTACATTGTGGAGACTTTGTAGTGGAGCCGTAGCAGATTGATCAGGGATTTATATAATATATAATACTTGTTGAATAAATGTGATATAACTAATGCAGGAGTTATGTTATACCTTACTTTGGTGTGCTAAATTGGACAATGTTTTTACATTTATTTTTACATTTACTTTTCAGTTTATTTGACTAATCATAATCAATCAATACTGACCTAATTAATAGTGATTTTGATTTTTGCCATAATCGAGCAGCCCTTTTGTTAATGGATGCAGTTACTTATAAACTTGATTGCTGTATGACACCCGGGCCAAATTCTCATTGGCATTTTGTCTTCTCAGTCTCGCCTGGCGGTGAACAGCGTGACGGCAGGTGACTACGGGCGTCCCCTGCGCATCTCCAACTTCATCAACGAGCTGGACTCAGGCTTCCGCCTGCTCAACCTGAAGAACGACCCGCTGCGCAAGCGCTACGACGGTCTCAAGTACGACGTGAAGAAGATCGAGGAGGTGGTCTACGATCTCTCCATCCGGGGACTGGCCAAGGAGCAGGAGGCCGGAGGCGACAAGTAGAGCGGGGAGGAGCACAGGGGAAGAATGGGGGAGGACGAGCAGGGTGCAGGAGTTCACCTGTAACAACCCTGTGCTGGGACTGCCTCCCTCCCCCCCTCCCTCCCGAAAATCATGGTTTGTCCCAGAGACTTCGCCTGCGAACGAGCAGGATAGATAGAGGATGGAGAGAATGGAGGGATAGAGAGAAGTGGAAGGGAGGAGAGAGTGAATGAATGATGGCCCCAGCTGCCTCAGACATGTAGGTGTGTGTGTCTGTGCGTGTGTCTGTGTGTGTGTGTGTGTGAGTGAGAAAGAGAATGAACAGAAGTCTGTTGGCCAAAGCTGAATGAGGTGAAACTGCAGATTTCTTGTTGCAGCTGAGAAAGCGTTCACTCTTGTACAGTTGTATTCAGTGCTGCGCCCATTCCAACTACCGTGCGATTTGATTGCGTTGTGCTTCTTTTGTTGTTGTTGGCTTTTGTGCAAGTAATGTTCGCAATTGTTGTCTGATAGCACCTTGTAATACACTGGTTCAAAGGCAAACAAAGTAATGGGGCAGTGAAAGTATTTGATTCGTTCAGTTTGTTTTTCAAAAAATCAAATCATACATGTCTCAGTGCCGGTGGATGTTTTTGGAAATTATCTTGTGTGTAAAGGGTTAGGAAACCAATAGGAAATGATGTAAAGTAAATATCCAATGGTGCTGAAGCAAAGCTGGATGTTCCAATTGCATACATCACTGAGCTTCTTTTAAACAGACCGGAGACAAAAAAATGTCATGTGTTTCATGCATGTTTGTGTTTGTCTCTGTTGTTGAGACGTTAATGTTACGTACAGTGTACTTTCACTGGTCTGCTAATATACTGTGCTATGCTTAAAAAATGTCAGTGTATGGGTGGTGTTAACTCAAACAAATCAGACAGGCCATTTTGCACTCCTAACACATACATTACATAGGTATACATATACATATATAAATGTATTATTCCTTTTGTAACTTGGAAAACACCTGTTTTGTTATCTCAGGTCTGTACTAATGTGTTTTGCATTCACTTAAGGCCTATTCCATTTTCGTTCTATTCCATTTTGTTTTTGCAAAGTTCTATGTCCGAATGACTACCTTTCCAAAGCTCCCTCCTAAAAATGAAGACACGCCTATTTCCCAAAGAAAAAGGCATCACAGCATGCCCATTACTAAATTCTGATTATGGTCATTGAGCTGTTCGTATGGCATTTTGGCTCTCGTGCATGAAAGGCGTGATGAGACACTGCTGTTGCGTTTCGAGTCTCACTGTCTCTTTTCTCTGCTCGGTGACATCACTTTGGCTGGTCAGCACGTTGCAGTCCTTGGAGTCTCTTTCAGAAGACAAGGGCATCAACACTGCTTCTGCTGTGCTTTCAGTCAGGGGAAAATGGCCTCGCAGATTGCCACAGTAAAGAGTAGAGGAAAAGAGGCAGCACAACGGTGAGAACTTGGTGTCTACAAAACGTCAGACACAAAGAGACTCATTTTTGTGTTTCATTACTGTTTTTTATTTACTGATTTGTTTTTATTTCTTTTCACTGGAAGCAAGCCTCTGTGCCAACGTCTTACATTACTTTACTGTGTGCTTAGTAAGTCTTTCAATTCTAACTAGTTCCTTGAATAATTGGTGTGGCAAACCTTTATAGGCTTATTTTGCCTTTCTAGTGGATGTCAAGTGTTGTTTTTTGTATTTCTTCTTCTTGGACTTGATTGAACTTTTTTGAGCGTATTTTGTTTTGTGAGCAATAAGATAAATGCACTCTTGTATTGCTGACTGGTTGAGTCAACTGAACAAGTCCAATAAAGAGAGATTTCTAATATTACCTGTAGTATGTCTTGACAGCTTTGTGTGTGTCTGTGTGTGTGTTCGTTCATATCATAAAGAAAGGGAGAACCAGTAAAAGACAACCATGTTTGAATTGTATTTTTAATATAATTCCACAATATATTACACAAAAGAAATATTAAATTAAGGATTTTAAAATAGTGGAAAGAAAGCATTTAACAGTTTCAACAGGTCTCATTTGATAGCCCACTGTCTCACGGATTTCCAGTGACCTTTTAGTTTATTTTTCTGTTTTTCTACAATGACTATGGAAGCCTTGAAAGATTCTAACAGTAGTGATGCCATTAGAAAAGAGATGCACAGTACTTGGCATTAATCCCAATGCCCCTTTCAGCTCGTCTGTCCAGAAACCAAACCGTGATCACCCACATCCCTGTGTGCTTGTGTGAAATCAAACATACTACAGGCGAAATAGAACAATAATGGGTCTGGTATGTGGTAGAGGAAATATGGCCTGATCTGCTACAGTCTCCTACTGTGGTTTTCATTTAGTCTTGCTATTCAAAAAAGTATCTGTAAAATAAAACACCACAATGGCGAAGTAAAGCTTTTTTCATGAATAAGAGATAAAGCCACATAAAATAATGTCCTTCATTCACATACAAATTTGCAGAGCTTTCAGTTTTAAAGTGCATTGAACAGAAGCGAGGAACCTCAAATATCCAAGGGGAAAAAAACAATAAAATGGGTGGGACTGCAGTTTGAGGTGCTGCATTTTTCTTAGTTATCTTGAGGCTATTTTACAGCCCTTGCCTGACGAACTTTTACAATTTTCAGTGATAAAATTGGACCTGTGTGTGTGTGTGAGCAGGACTGAAACAGATTCTCCTTGTTTTTAAACTGTAAACCCAAGGCACAAAAGTTCACACCCTTTTCTTAATCAGTGATGTCTTGACGCAGGGACATTTTCTGAAAAGGTCAGGTTAGATTTTCAAAACCTTTATCTTCCTGCTTCCAGCTACTGCTGTACCCTGGTCCTGCAACCCACAAGGCCCCGTGGCCTTTTGGGTCTTTACAGCCTCGGTTACTCTGACACACAAATGTAATCCAAACAAATCCAGAACCAGTACTGAGTTAACCAAGTCCAACTCGACAAAAGAGTAAAAACAAACAAACAAACAAAAACAACAGCATGTTATTGTAACTCCTTGTTTTCATCACTGGTGACATTTATCAGAAATGATGACCTTTTGTGTGTAATGAATAGGCTATATTACTTTGCTACAAGTGTATGACTGTCTGCCATAAATTATTGCTGTTGAGCGATGGAGTTTCTGGCACAGTGAAAGGAGCAGGTTAGACCTGATTACCACTGGCAGTGGACAGTGCTAATGAATCCAGGGACTTTTCAGGACAAGGGCAGTAGCTTACCAGTGACTTGCCTTGGTCACAAAAAAGAAAACATATTTTTATTGTCTTTTTCCACTTTCCAACTGTTTTTCTTCACTGAAAATCTTGATCAGTATGGATTTGGGATGTTTAATAGTAGTGTTGACTGATTTGTGCATTGCTATCTACTATCACCAGAGTTTCTTTCTTTTGTAGCAAACTTTTTTTTCAGCCATGCTTGTTGCACTGTGAATGACACTGTGAATGTCAGCACTTAAATGACACTGTGAATGTCAGCACTTAAATGCAATTTCCCCTCCTCTCTCTCTCAGTAGCAAACAACTTTTACAATCACTAGCCGGGAATCCTTCATTTGGTCTGCCTTCTGGCTCTGCATTCAACCTTCATGTTTTTTTTTGTCAAAGTGTTCTTTAAAATCCCCCTCAAGTCAGTAGAAAAAAGTGCATTCTTCAACCATCAGATCACTATTAAATTATTTTACAAATGTCAATGAAACGTCTTTTTTTACACGTCTATTAGGAATGGAATGCAGAAAAGAAAACCTTTCATCCTCATCCATTTTAGTAACACTGTCTGCAAGAGGCAAGAATAATTGACTTTATTTACACCAGTATCCAGCTGGCCGAGGGAGTGAGGAGTTCCACAGGGTGCAGTCTCAGGACCTGCTCTGGATTGTGTTGATCATGATATTGGGCAGCGCGTTGCGCCGTTTTCTCCACGGCCCCAGGTCACACGCGTACCTTTTGATCAAGCGATACCACTGCTGTGTACGTGCCCTGTCGGAAGCTCGAAACACGAATGCCTCACGCCTTATGTCCAACACCTCAAAGGTGTCGTCACAGTCTGGGTCAGCCGACACGACGCAGTTCGCCAAGCGGATGGGCTCTCGGAGGACGGTGAACTTCCCGCTGCTCTTGTCCTTGATGAGCACGAGCACACCATCTCGCACCATCTCTCCACCTTGCTCTTGTTCGCCCCCTGCTGGTTTCTGGCCCCCTCCGCCACCTTCACCCACTTCTGGGCTCTTCTGGGTGTGCACCATGAGCAGGCTCTGCACATTCTGGAACTTGAGTGCCTTACTGCCCTTCTTGGCCCACTGGCCGTCAGTGGGTTGGGACAGCTGCAGGGGCCCCTCCATGACAAAGCGTGTGCTCTCACGTGCCCACCCAACTGTTCGTAGTGACACCTCCCGCATCTCTATGTTGATGACCTCGCGGTTTTTGCGGCTCTCGCGGCGGAACGAGCGGAGCGACCACGTGGCTGTGCCGCCCAGGCCCTCCTGCCGTGTCTTCATGTTGATGTGCTCCAGGTGCGACTCCACGCGGCTCTTGGCCTCACGCAGGCGCGCATGGTCCGGGTGGCAGTCGGTGGTGGCCTTGCTGATGCGGCTGAGAAGGAGCGGGTACTTGGTGACGCGCTGCAGCGGGGCCATCAAGAAGGAGCGCAGGTTCATGCGCCGCAGGGCTGTGTTGTCGTTCTGGGAGACATCCAGGAAAATCCTGAGTAAGGAGACAGGAGAGCAAAGGAGGGAAAAGGAAAAGGGGGTATACAAATGAGGAGAAGGGGTACAGGATTGATAGGAAAATTGAGGAGAAAGGTTACAGGTTTGATGAGAGAATTGAAGAAAGGATTGATTAAAAAGGGTACAGGTTTGATAAGAGGATTGAGGAGAAAGGGTCCAGGATTGATGAGTAGATCGAGGAGAAAGGGTACAGGATTTAAGAGAGGATTGAGAAGGAGTGGTACAAAATTGAGGAGAAAGGGACAATGTAGGATGAAGCAGGAGGAATGTAGAGGATCAAGAGTAGGAGAAAGGAGCGTGGGATGCAAAACATGGAAACATGAGCAGGTAAGTAGAATGGAAAGTAAAGAATTTAGAGAGATTACCAGAGATGGTAGAATGAGCAGGAAAGAAATGGAATATGGAAAATGGATGTGAATTTTGGAAAACAGGAGTGTGAAATTGCGGGGGAGGAGTTGGAGGGGAGCAAAAAGGATTATGGAAAATGAGAACAGAGAAATCAAGAGGAGAATGGAGCAAAGCAAGAGGGATGAAAGAGGTGGTTGCAGAGGATTGAGGAAGACCAGGTAGAATTGAAAATATACCAAACACAAGCAGGAGAGAGAGAGAGAGGGGTGAAGTGGAGGAGAAAAACAAAACAAAATGGAGAATGGAGGTAAAGCATCAGAGGAGCACAGGCAAAAAGAGGGAGAGGAGGAGAGGAAAGGGTACAGAGGCATGAGATGGGAAAGAGGGAGGTGAGGGTGGAGCAGATGGGAAGTGGGGAGAGGGGTGTGTGTGTGTGTGTGTGTGAGTGTGTGTGTGTGTGTGTGTGGGTGTGGTAGTAGTAGTGGTAAGTGAAGGGAGGTGAGAGAGGAGCAGATGGTGAGAGGAAGAGAAGAGTGAATAATATAAATGAGACGGGAGGGAGAGGGAGAGGACGCGGGGGGGGGGGGGGGGGGGGAGGGAGAGGGAGAGGGAGAGGACGGGGGGGGGGGGGGTACGAGTCGGGCCAGGAGGCCATGTGAGGAGAGGAGAAGACATGAGTTTGGAAGTGGGAGATGGGAAAACAAACAAGAGAAACTTGATTATCATCCTGCGCACCGTGACCATCACAGCATGAGGCACTGTAAACAGGCACTGTAGGCCAGACTGCTGCGTCACTGCACACAACATCTCTCTCACTACGCGTATAAATAGTTATTGCCTCAGCCCCTTGGATAGAAATAGAGTTTGAGCCAATAAATATGGAATGACTCTCTGTCTCTTCCATTAAGAAAGACACGAGCTGGCGTGGTGTGGCGCGGAGTGCAGTAAAACGAAGCGAAGCGGAGCAGCACATGCTCACTCGCTTGCTCCCTCTCTCTCTCCCTCTCTGTCTCTCTCCCTCTCTCTCTCTCTCCCCCTCTCTCTCTCCCTCTCTCTCTCCCACCGCTCAGCAGTTTTGAGAGATGAGATGAGCAGCAGAGGGGTGAAAAGAACAGGCCTCTTAAATAACGTATGCTGCCGTCTGCCTGCCTCCTCCAGCACCAACACACTCACACACTCACAAGTAAAGGTGAGGATAGTTAAAAAAAAAAGAGAGAGAGAGAGAGGAGCAGTGACAGCAAGCACTGTCACACAGATCTGCAGCTCAGCAGTGCCAATACTGCTGCATCATGATGAATGAAACGTAATCGGACATAAAAGTGAGATACAGTGTGACTTTGCCTCTGCTGATCATCGCATTATGCCATTAGCAAGGGCGACAGTGACCGATGGCCAGACTTGGACAATGGCAATATTCTCCCTGCTGTTGGACACCTTGAAAAGATTTGTAGGGCAAAAGGAATGTCAAAAAAAGGTTTGCTGATTAATGTGACATTTCGGAATGAATTTGAAACATAATGTTGAGACGCATGGAGAATGATACTACCTAAGTGCAGCACATGACTGAAACTGAAATGTTGGTAAATTTATGATTCTCTGGCTCCTCCGAGTCCTGGTCAGATTTCCCACAAGACATTAGCATTAGCAGCATTAGTATCTTAGGCCTTTTTAGTGACTTCACAGCTATTTTATCAACCGTTTTTTCAGGAAGGACTGACTCAGCATTTTTTAGCGCTTTTACAGCAAAGCCCTGTTCATACAGTTGTACATTCAGAGAGGGATGAAAACAACAACCACGCTAATAAATATTTGACCTCAGTTATACTTATATATTCAAACATTTTAGTTATTAAAACACTTTAAGTTAGACATTAAGAAATCATGTTCATTTCAAATACTTATATCACTGACAACCGTAGTCCGGCCAGGATATTGTCATCTAAAAAGTGAAGTTGCAGCCCTCAACTGATGTTGATGTCATGTTGTGTTTTGGCCTGATGCGCCACCCTCCACCTATCTACTAATCACGAAGTCAGTAGTGTTTCGGCATCCGGGTTGCCAGCTCTGCCAGTCAGAGGGGAGGGGAAGGTGACGCTCTACAGTCATTTGAAAGTGATTGTAGTTTTGGCCACAATCTTACATACGGTTCCTTTAATTATATTTTAGGTCAAACATTTCTTGACCTCTCTGCTATTTGACCTCAGTCACAGTTCAGAAGCGGCTGTTGTCATAACAACAACCACATTGATTTCAGTTGTAAACATCCAGCTCCAAACAAACTTGAGAGAGCCGCCTGATGTAGCTGTTTGTGTTTGCCTGGTGTGGTGTGTACAGTAGCCTACCTGAGCAGCTCCTTCTCCTTCTCCAGGGTGTTGAGCATGTTGACGGAGGCCGATTGCTGCAGGCAGTAGGTCTGGAAGGCCGGCAGCATGTTGACAAACTCCAGGAAGATCTCGCCGATGCACACAGACAGCAGGTCCTCGTCGCCCTGTGGGGGGAGAGAGAGAATGTAGCGACGGTGTTACTGTCTGACATCCTAGCAGCCTGAGCACTCCCTACCTATTCTCTATTTATTATCTATTAGCAAACAGAACACTTCATTTATGTGACTCCTTGTTAGGTGTGTGAGTACAGTCAAAGTCCTTTTAGGCAAGTCCCTCCATTTAGCGGACTTATTGCAACACATTCTTATTTAGGCATCTATTTTGGGCAGAACTGTGCGTGTGCAAGGCTTCATGACACCTGTCTCGCTCCAGCGGCGAGATCACAACACATGATTGGTACGATGTCTTCACAACACAGTACATTATCGGCACGATGTATTCACATGTTGAGTTTTTGCTGCTGAAGGGACGGGATATGTGTAGACAACTACCATATTAGCGTTAACCCCATGCATTTCTATGGAGGATTTTTTGAGTGCTGTGTCTCCTCATTAGAAAGTCTCTCTCCTGTCCTGAGCCTGTTTTTGGGAACTCAGAGAGAGAGAGAGAGATAGGATCTCTCAAAGCAAAATGTTTCAGAGCAGCACTGACAAATGGGCACAAAACCCATCAAGCTATGTGCATACAGATACTGAAAAGTCCAAATGTATTTGAAGATAAAAGTGCAGACAGAAGGTCAGCCTGACCTATTGGTACTTTCTGTGAATGGCGTTATGGTGAAAATGGGATTGGAAAACTGGTGGCTGAGGATCTCCATTCAAGATTCAATTTCATATTATTTAGACATGAACACTGATGAAAATGCTTTCAGATTTAACCTAACCAGAGCAAGCAGCGCATATAAACACCTGAAGATAACCGTCACTCATATTTATCTTGAAAAGTACCAAATCATGCTCCCTACTAATATCCTAATATCCTCCTCTCTTTATTGGATATCAAACAATCCTTTAATACACATAATCCAATTGTTAACTCTAAATATTAACCCCATGCCTAATGTGTGATTACATGAACACAGGGTTTGCCTAGGTGTGCGCATCTGTTAACTTTACCTGGTCAAAGGCCTGGTCGATACTCTCCTGCAGGTGCTCGGTGAATCGCTCGTTGACGTCGATGAGCTCCTGAACGTTCCCGAACACGACGGTCAGCTGTTCGGATGTGAGCAGTCCAGCGCTCTGCATGGGGCAGTAGAACTCCTCCTTGATGATGCGAAGGTCCTCGCCGTAGCTGGCCTCCGTGTTGAGGAACTCCAAGATGGCTTCCTTGCGTTCGGTGCGAAGCTTCGAGCACCGCTCGCACATGGCTTCCTCTCGAACGCTCGACTCGTCGCTGCCATCAACACCTCCACCAGTGCCACCACCGCCTCCACACCCCCCACCTCCGCTGTCGGTGTTCCCCAGCTCCCTCTTCCCGCAGTCGGGGCAGGGACGCCGGGCCTCCCAGGCCCTCAGTGCGGCCGAGGGCCTCTTCCAGCTGCGGGCCAGGCCCGGCCCGATGCCGCTGTCGGTGCGCTCCACCTCGGCGCCGGCGCTGTGCCGCTGGGCCCGCTGCCGCGGCTCGTCCTCGTCCTCGCGCTCGTCGCTCAGGCCCACCACGCCGCTGTCGGCGCTCAGGCTGCTCACCGTGCTCCAGCGGTGCTGCCCCCCGCCCGTGCGACGGCCCCCACAGAGGCCCGTCTCGCCCCGCGGCTCAGAGCGCCCTCTAGTGAGGATGGAGCCTGTCAGGAGTACATCAGGAAGTGACATCAGAAACCACACGCAAACCTATCCCATCACATCAATATCACATACTCTTCAATTAGATCACATTATATTACATTATATTATATTATACAGTATTATATTATGTGCAGAGTTTAAAGCAAAGGTCATTTTAACACTTCATATAATTAGATATTTTCAAATGTTAAACCGCCTGGCCATACCTTTGATACCATTGAAACAGAATGCCTGAGAACTTTAAGCCCTGTTTATGCTGTTGGTGGTTATAGTATGCTTCATGGTGTGTTTATCCACACACATCATATGGAATAAATAAAGAAAGAAGAATAAATCTAACTAGTTGGTTAAACCAGGTGCTTGTTCATATTTATGACTCAACAGGTCTGTCATACAAAAAGCAAAACAATGAACCTCATCAATATTCTAAGTACATTGTACTTAAATTGATGTTTTTTGAGGCTTGAAATTAAGTCACATCTGTCACTAATCTGCATCCCACAATGAGACCAATTTCCATACGAAAGGCACTTGAAAACTACAATGAGTGCATTCTGGGTAATCAGTCTATCAGCAAGAGTCCTGCAGTAAAACAGCACTCAACTGAATAAACAAAGATTGTAATGACCGCAGCAGGATCATCAACAACACCCACTAATAGTTAAATGTGAATGCACAGAGACAGCACATGATTAATACATTAACCAATAGCTGGACGATAACAAGCCGTGTCACTTGCACATTAGACCAGCGTTAGCAGATGGCTTATTGAGGCACATATGTTGAACAAACTGGGGGTTAGGTGGGGCGGTGGCCTGGGATTTTAAGAGCAAAGGGGGCAAATATTCACATGGGACCTGCGTGACCCCAATCTGTTCTTCAGATGATATGACAGGAGAAATGCCAATATATGCCAATTTGCTCCAGAGTGGCTGCCAATGCGACTGTCCCAATGACCTGAGGTATTTTAGCTGAGCGCGGAGGAATTTCAAAAAAGAACTCAACAGGACCAGCTGCATTGTGACAGCAGGAACTGGCCCGCATGTGGCCCGGATCTAGCCGACTCCATTCTGAATTAACGGTAATGTCACTGCCTGACAATTATTCGGTCTGGTGTGAGCTGTTGCAAGTCCATGTCACTTTGGATAAAAGCATCCTCTAAATATCAGTTGACTTTAACGTTCACTTTAACCGATGGTGCTGGCGATGGTGCTCCCTTAACGTTTGACTGGATGACACTTTTCTTAACATTTGGGGGACCTGCTAGGACTTCAGTGAGGGGGCTGGCCAATGTAATAAAAAGGAAAGGCTTGTGGTCTTGATCTGTCCTTAGGCATGCGGGCTAGATCTGTCCTTAATGTCTTGAGTGGATGACACTTTCCTTAATATGCGAGTCCCTTTGCAAGAAGCCCAGTGGGAAGACCTGGTCAGTGTAAAACTGTGCGGGTGAATAGAGGAGGCTGCTTTATCAAAGGCATGTGGGCTGACTATTCCCTTAAAGTTTTAGTGGATGACGTTTTCTTTATACGCTTTCCTTAACGTCTGAGAGTAATGCACCTTCCTTATCGTCAGAGTGTACAATGCTTTCCTTAAAGTCTGAGTGCACTGCGCTTTCCTTATCGTATCGTGTACATTTTTTCCATGTACTATACTTTCTTTAGCACCTGAGTGTACTACATTTTCCTTTACGTTTCAGTGGCTTTCCTTAACGTTTCCGTGCCTTGCTGAGAGTTCAGTGGACAGAGAGAGAGAGAGAGAGAGAGAGAGAGAGAGAGAGAGAGCTGGCCATGCAAGGCCAGGGCAGAGCGGTGCAGTGCGGAGTGGAGCGGTGCGGTGCAGTGGTTCGGGGAGATAAAAGCAGCCTGAAGGGTAATCTCCCTGACTGAGGCACCATTGCAGCTCCACGAGAGGTTCATTTAATGGCAGCGTCAGAGACTGGCACAGTGGTCCACACACACACACACACACACACACACACACAGCCTACCACATGCCCTGGAGGTTTGGGCAAGCCCAATCGCTGTCTAGACTGGCAGGGAGGGGGAATCGGTAAATGTGTAAATGTGATTTGGACACGTCATTGACAAGTGGAGAGTATTATTATCAAATAAAAACAGGAATATATATACATTTATTCATCCCAATGATTGCCATTCAAATATAATCATACTATATATGGATAGAGCGTCTGCTGAATTAAAATGAAGATAAATGTAAATATCACAACCTTCTTAACCAATTAAAAAATACAATCTCCAATGTCACATTTTAATTTAACCTTGTGAGGAACCCAAACACTGGTTTTAGATAGGATGAGTCTGTTAGTGACATAGAAACACAAACAGTGGTTTGGATGGCAGACTGGAACCCATCCCCTGGTTTGGATGGGCTGGTGTTGGTGATGTAGGAACCCTAACCCTGGTGTGGATGGGCTGGTGTTGGTGATGTAGGAACCCTAACCCTGGTGTGGATGGGCTGGTGTTGGTGACGTACCGTCCCTCTCGCGGCGGTGGCTGTGCAGCCTGGCGGCGGCAGCGATCTTCATCTCCAGCTGCTTGCGCTTGGCGGCGTCGGCGGGCATGGGGTCGCTGAAGTGGGGCCGCAGGCGGCACTCGCGCTGGGCCCTCACCGCCTCCGCAGGC
>NC_055958.1:11404676-11424676 GCF_018492685.1 Alosa sapidissima
ACCAACCAGACCTTATCACACGACTGCATCTGTTTTAGAACGCCAAAAGGGGCAATAGTGAGAAATAAAAACAAAGAAATATCTATTTTTTTCCAACTGGCAATAGAAAAAAAAACCCTATCGCCTCTCCATCTGATATTAACAAAGTCTGTCCTTAAGTGATTTCCAGCGAGAGATTAGCTGTCAGACAAAGGAAGATTCATGAAAGGTAATAACCTGTAGCTTAATTCATTACCAAACAGGCAAGTGTGATGAATCTCCTCTCTCTGACATTGCCCCCCCCCCACTCTCCACACGCAAGCTCCAGAGATACAAACTATGCACTATATTTTATTGCCTGTGATCAGATAGGACAGTGGAGAGTGACAGGAGGCCAGTGGGAGAGAGAGAGATGGGGTGGGATCAGGAAATGACCGCAGGGGAGAGAGATGGGGTGGGATCAGGAAATGACCGCAGGTCAGGCTCAAACCCGGGTCCCCGTGGGCACATTTCTCATAGTAACTATATTAGCATGCTACATGTTTACTGCACACTACAGTAGTCTAGAATGTGCCACTCTCGCACTCACTCTCGCAGGCTAGCTCCACACATTACAAAAACTACATATTAATGTATATCTGTGTGTGTGTGTGTGTGTCAGGTAGGACAGTGAAGAGTGACAGGAAGCCAGTGGGAGAGAGAGAGAGAGATGGGGTGGGATCGGGAAATGACCACGCACACACACACAGACACACACACACACACACACACACACACACACACAGACACACATATATATATACACACCCGTGGGGACTTGGGACCTAAATGTGGTATGGATGCTGCAGTCGCTTTCACCATAGCGCCCCCTAAAAAATAGTCCATAATGATCACACATGTTTTGGGGTTGATTCTGGTCGCATTTCTCACAGAAAACGTGTACTGATTGTATTAGGCCTTATTCTCATGAGAGGAGTGATGACCAGCTCATTCATTGCTTTTGAAAGGAGTGAGGGGATAGAACATCTCTAGGGTTCATCCAGCCCAATGTGCTAGAACTTTCTACTAATGGATTCTACTTCCCCTAAGCTATCAGGTGTTCTAATACATGAAAATAGCATTGTAATTGCCTCATAAAAAAAAGTCATCAAATAAAATAAATAAATAATAATAATAAAACAAATTTGCTTCGCCCAGTATAAATGGCACACTTGGGAGCAACAGTAACACAATGAGCGGTGTGTTTTCCACTTGCTGCAGTGTTAACATGTCCCTACAGTGCAGGCCTAACACTGAAATAGGCCTGTATTATCCAGCATTGACAAACTCCCTCTCACACATGCACAGATTCCCTCTGGGCCTCCAAATAATGTGACAAAATTAAAACTCCACATATTATAGAAATGCATATGAGAGCGCAAAGTGGAAATCGGCATGCAGGCGCCACTGAAATATTCATTCAATTTAGCGGCTGGCGGTGACGGATGAGATTGATCTCTGGACGTTTAGCGCGGTGGTGAGATCAGTAAATCTCCATGCACTCATATCCTGTTTGCTGCTGTGCATTAATCACTAGCCACTGTGAACAGGGAAATACTCATGTATCTATTCTCTCTCTATCTATCTCTCTCTCCCCCTTTGTCCTCTCTCTTGATATCTCTCTCTTTCTTTCATCCTCACCCTGACTATCTCTTCATTATCTCTCTCTCCTGTTCACTCTTTTCCTCTCTCTCTTTCTTTCTGTCGCTCTTTTGATCAGAGCATATCTCTCTCCCTTTCTCCTACTTTCCTTTCCTCTCTGTCTTTTCCCCTTTCTCTCTCTCTCTTCCACTCTCTCTCCCTCTCTCTCTTTTCCCCTTTCTCTCTCTCCCGCTCTCTCTTTTTCTCTTTCCCTCCCTCTCTCTTGTTCTCTTCTCTCTCTCTGCCTTCTTCCCTTTCTCTCTCTCCTTCTCTCTCTCTCTCTCTCTCTCTTTCCCTTTCGACCCCATGCTGTTCTAAGCATGCCATTCATCACTCGCTCCTCCAGAGAGAGAGAAGGGGTTGTGGAGTGCAGAGAAGCCCTCTGGCAGTAAAACGACAGAATGAACCCCGCGTGAAAGAGAAGCAGAAGGAGAGAGGGAGAGAGAGGAGGAGGTGGAGAGCGGGGGGGTGCAGACTCTTCTCCTGGGCGCTCTGGCTTACTGCGGGCTAACCCCTTTTAACGTCAGGACTCGTCACCATGCGCCAGACTGTTTGGCTGCCGAGGTCTTAATAGACTCCACCGGCACGTTCTCTCCTCGTCATGTGCCAGGGCTAAACTCTAAAATGAGCTAATTGCCACCCGCGACAATATGCCAATCACAGATGCCACGGTGGTGAGACAGCACCCAGCGCTCAACTGCAGAGCCAATGCCGTGCCAACATACGCCATCTGTAAGGATGTGTTGTCAGCCTGGCACAGAAGTGGGGCGGGGGGTGACAGTCACAACTCCCTTTCAATGACAATCACACATACAAATGAGCTTGTATGTGTGTGTGTGTGTGGGTGGGTGTGGGTGTATGTATGTATATTTTACATAATACACAGGCACACAGACACCAGTAATATGAACAAAATTGGCTAAGGCTGCATGCCCACACACATAATGTTTACTTAAGGTCAAATACAATGATGACACACACACACACACACACACACACACACACACACACACACATATATATATATATATATATATATACAGTATACACACAATCACTCACAAAGTCACACTGTCACATAATCCATTTATATGTACGCATACAGTACTCATAAATGCATTAATACATCCCAAACTCCCTTTACAATCACACAGCATGTCAATCAAACGCAGTTTGTCTTTGTGTGTAACCTAAACCAGTGCACACACACACACCCACATTCACACAATCTTTTGACTTTCACCCTCTTTTACTCAGTCTGAATAGCTATGAGTTTCAGATAAATCAATAAGATCACACACACTGCTGTCCCTCCCATAGGAGAACTGTGCCTAGTCCTCCGCCAGAACCAATTTCATGGTCACAGAGCACTCCTGATTTACAGAGAAAAAACAGCTGTTCGGTTCCGCGCACCTCCATTTGGGATGCAATTTTGAGCTTGGCCTGTCATCTAAGCAGCCTGTGAAGTGAAATATGTATTCCATCTCTCTTTCTTTTAATTTGGAGGATTTGTTGGTTACATGCGATAATAACAGGCAGGCAACACCAGGCATGTAACTGAAGTGTTTCCTTCACGGAACGTATGTCACAACAATTAGCTTCCACTAGAATCAATGGATCAGGCGGCACCAGACGTGAGAGGCACGTACATTAACAAACATTAGTCCAGTCTTCTAAAACTATTTTTATGCTCCACAAACAGAACGCTTCAGTTACGTGCCTGCTTGTAACAGATGTAAAAAAAAACATGTCCTCCGAATTCGCCACGACACTGGCGGATGAGCATCACAGAGGCGGTGGCCACAGGCTCTTCTCTGAGGCGACATCATGTCACGTCACATCACCCTGACTCACACACTCGTTCCCATGTCAGACACACACACACATGCACGCACACACACGCGCATGCACGCACACCACAGCAATATGGCTGTCAGACAGCCTTGCCCCTCACAGTCACTGAGCGGAGAACAGGCTGGAACTGCACTGCTGCTACACATGGAGAATGCCAGCTACTCACTGACAGAAAGAATGCAATATTCTGCACTAGAATAAACAGCTACTCACTGACAGAAAGAATGCAATATTCTGCATTAGAATAAACAGCTACTCACTGACAGAAAGTATGCAACATTCTGCACTAGAATAAACAGCTACTCACTGACAGAAAGAATGCAATATTCTGCACTAGAATAAACAGTTACTCACTGACAGAAAGACAATGGCATTTCTTCTATAAGTGCTGTTACTGTAATTCGTAATGTATTCTTACAAATATAATACAGTAACTGTATAATCTGCATTTGCATAAGAACTGACTGAGTAAAATAATGGTGGTATAATTCACTGCAATAGAAGATTTATTTATTTATTGTTGTAGTATTTATTGTTACCTAAGGTCTCCTCTGCATTGTAGTATTTATTGTTACCTAAGGTCTCCTCTGCATTGTAGTATTTATTGTTACCTAAGGTCTCCTCTGTGTTGTAGTATTTATTGTTATCTAAGGTCTCCTCTGCATTGTAGTATTTACATGTATTGTTACTTAAGGTTTCCTCTGTGTTGTAGTATTTATTGTTGTAGAATTTATTGTTACCTAAGGTCTCCTCTGCATTGTAGTATTTATTGTTATCTAAGGTCTCCTCTGCATTGTAATTTGAATGTTATTCCTCATTTTGGATAAAAAGCATCTGCTTAATGAATAAATGTAATGTAAAGGATCTAATGGCAGTATTAGCAGAAGTAATAGCTGTATTGACTGAATCCTTCATTTCTCCACATTTCTCCAGATCAGCATGATGTCATGTCCTTCTGTTAGCCCAAATTCCTCCAAACAGGGAGAGACCATATGCTCCAACTGGAGCCAGGCTCAGTGCCGTGAGTGTTGTTTGGAGCCAGACTCCGTAGTAAACAGAAGAATCGGCAGGGTCTACCCACAACACACTAATTTTTACTTCAATCTTCACTCTTTACCGCCACATGGTTCCTTCAGTTTGAAATGGACGTCTGCTCTTCTACAGTGATTGTGTGTGTTTTCATGTTGTTATTTTTGTTTATAGTCCTGCTTTCTTCCAGTACTTGCTACAGTCATCATGTTTTACTCTTTAATCGTTGCACTCTATTTACTGTTATTGTGCTATACAGTATAAGGGCCCTCCCGTCTTGTTGTTGAAGTCCAGAGACAACATTAACTGTTGTCACAGACATAAACAGCTTACAGTCAATGCAGTGTCCAATGTAACACCCCCCCCCCCCCCCCACACCCCACCCCACTGGCCCCCCAGATTTGTGCTGGCCCCTTATATATAATAAATTTACTGGCCCAAAAAAGTGAAAAGGCTGCGGGCCAGTGACAGACCAACCAACTTGCCTGCCATGCTCTTTTCCTTGCCCCGGGGCGGGCCAGCGAGCCATTGATTATGTCAATGTGTTATTTTACCGTCATTTGGCTTTTCACCGTCACTGTGCTAAACAGCCACCCAGGCCGATTTCTTTGGGCTTGTTTGCCTCTTATCGTTAGGACAACGGAGAGAGACAAGGAGTGAGTGCGGGAGAGGGTCAGAAGGAAATGACTGCAGGCCAGAATCAAACTTGGGTCCCTGTGGGCATTAAGACCCAGATGTGGTACGGTGCTGTTCTCCCCTTTTTAAGTATATTTAAGTATATTTACTGTATACACTATACCAGTGTTTTTCAACCTTTTTTGAGCCACGGTACATTTTTTATATAAAAAAATTCCTGCGGCACACCACCAACCAAAAATGTACCAGAATTACACACTGTGGCCTAATATAGTAAAAATAATGACAATTTAGTCTCTCATTTGTTTACAGTTCAGTTCAGAGTCTGCATTTTTTCTTTTCAAGGAGGCCTATTTATTTATGTTTAGCCTATTGATTTGCTGTTTTAGGCCCTACGTCTTTTCACCCATATTAGAAAGCTAGATACCGGACTGTCCGTCGAGTTCTAGCCTATTAAGTGGCATAGGCTACATGAACGCAGCCGTCATATTGCTGGAGGCAAGCACCTACACGCTCTGGGCAACACTAGCTGACAATCAGAGACACCTGTCTAATTTCCAATCAGAGACACCTGTTTCTCCATTGGCCTCCACTAATTGTTGCCCCCATGATGGCATCACTATTTACGTATGTTCTGGAGCCCAATGCGTTATCTAGCTTTCCAATATCTATTTTTCACCACCAGTTCTCGTGCACATCACTTGATTAACAAGGTCATTATTGCGCTACTACTGTCACCCACGGACATGAAAGAGTATTTATTTAGCAAGTCACTACATTGCAGGCACAGATGCTCAACAATGGCATATCCTAGCCTACTATTTGCAACAACTAAAGTTTTTGGACCAATTAAGTGAAATTGGACAATTTCCCACGGCGCACCTGATGATCTCTCACTGGTGTGCCACGGAACAGTGGTTGAAAATCACTGCACTATACTATACTATACTGGAGCGCGTTTCCCAAAAACCATAGTTGCTAACCTGTTAGCAACTTAGTTGTAACTTATGCTTTTTATTTGTTATTATTGTTTGGTTTTGTTTATGTAAAGCACATTGAATGACCTCTGTGTATGAAATGCGCTATATAAATAAACTTGACTTGACTTGACTTAGTTGGTTGGCAATGGGAAATTGCATTGCAACCAACAAAAGTTGCTAACTTATCTAGAAGCTATGGTTTTGGGAAACGCGTCCCTGTCTATTAGTATATACTATACTATACTATACTATACTATACTATACTATACTATATTATATTATACTATACTATACTATACCATACTATACGGTCTATTAGTATACTACTATATTGACTGGTTTGTGCCACAGCTCCTGCCCCTTTTTACCTCTTCTTGATGAGGTCCAGTGCAGAGCCCAGCAGGCCGTCCCTCATGCTGTAGATCTTGGCACCGTAGCTGGACAGGTCGGCCCCCTCGAGCAGCAGGGCGGGGCAGCAGCTGGACGGGGCTTCGCCACTCTCCTTACGCGGCGGGAACGGGCCCAGCGGCCCCTCTACCACCTCCGACCCGGAGGAGGAGGAGGAGGTGCAGGCAGAGGGTTCTGTTGCCCCATCGGCACCACCGCCACCACCACCACCACCACCACCGCCACCGCCACTGCTGCTGTTGTTGCTGTTATTGTCACTGCCGTGGGCAGATGTAGGGGCAGATGTGGAGGGCAGTGGGGAGCGTGGTGCGGGGCCGGTACAGATGGGGGCAGTTGTAGTTGAGAGTGAGGTGGTGGAGGAGGTGGTGGAGATTAGGGCTGATGGAGCCAAGCTGGGGTTAGAAGGGGCCTCTAGGGGGCGCTCCAGAGTCTGATTTGGGATTTGGTCTTGGCTCTGGTTCTGGGACTGAGACTGGACGTGAATGTTCTCATGTGTATGTTTCAGAACCGGACCTTGGGTTTGGTTTTGTGTTTGAGCATTTGGATCACAGACAGTGTCTGTTTGCTTAGTCTCTGTGATTGTCTGTTCGGCGTCTTTGTCTTTGTCTCGGTCTTCATTGTCTTGATCCGTGTCCATGTCCTGGTGACTGCTGTGTCGCCCGTCCTGCTCATCACTGGTGCCTTGTCCACTCTGTGCACAGCTGTTCCTCTCACTCTGGCTGTAGTTCCCATTTTGGCCAGAGGAGGGTGCTGTTGCGGTGACTGGCTGACCGTGTCCACTCTCCTTCTGCCGCATCCTCTTGAACTCCTCGAACGTGGGGATGTGAAGGCGCCCCATGGGGGGTCTCTTGCGCTCGGGAGTGGAGTGACTCGACCCTCCACCACCAACACTGCCCCCTCGTGGCTCGGAGGTGAACGAGCGGCTCATGTTCCCGTTCTGGGGGTCCTGCGGAGGGGCAGCGGGGGGAGTCACGTGCATCGCCAGGTTGGGGCTGCTGTTCTGCCTGCGCAGCTGCAGCCGCCGGAGCACTTCCTGTTTGATCTCCTCGGGGCTGGTGATGCGTCGGGCGCTCAGCGTGCGGGACCCCGCCTCCTTCTCCCCGGCCCAGCCCCAGGCGGGTGCGTACGTGGACGCCGTGACCGTGACGGGGACTCCGTTTCCGGGGGCCACTTGAGGCCGAAGCGGCTTCAGCGGCTCGGCGGCGCGGGCGCTCTGCAGGCGCAGTTTGTCGCGCAGGCCTTTGCGAGCGCTCCCGTTGGCCGCCCACTCCTCCAGGGCGCCGGCCGGCGGGAACATCCACGGCGGGAAGAGCTGCGGCAGGTCTCGGCGCGTCAGCGCACGCCGCGGGTAGAACGCCAGGCTCTCTGGGTTCGGCGGAGAGCAGCCCGCGTGAAACTGCCCGCCGTCATCGCCACCGCCACCGTCGTCATCGTCCTCGGCCTGGCCGCCGTCATACCAGTGGCTCGTGGTGGACGTGCAGTGCAGGATGAACTCACTGTCCACGCTGCGGTACGGCACGCCATAAAGGCTGGGGTCAGACACGGCCCAGTTCAGGTTCTCCATGCTACGGTACAGCCTGCTGCTACCGCTACCACTGCTACTGGTGCTGTTCACATAGGCCCTGAAAGCCTGCTGCTGCTGCTTGGCCCTGGGGCTGGGTGGGGTGCCACTGCCCCCGGTGGTGTGCCTGGGAGAAGAAGGCCCCATGCTGCTTGAAGAACAGTACCGCAGGCCCAGGCTGCCTAGGAGGCTACTGGGGGGACACTGGCCCAGGGAGGGGGCCTCGAGGCTGGGGTAGGGCGCGTGTGCGTGGGGGGACCCTGGGTGGTGGTGGTGGTGGTGGTGATGGGGGAAGGCCTGCAGGTCGGGGAGGCAGCGCTCCAGGTCCATGCTGTAGCCCGGAGAAGGGGTGGCTGCGGGAGGGAGGTCACATGGCGCGGCGGACGCCTTCACATCAGGCATGACGCGCACTGCTGCTGCTGTTGATGGACCGCACCGACCGAGGCTGCTGGGAGGGGAACTGGGACCGAAGCCCTGAGGACACACACACACACACAGGTTAGCATGGACCATGGACACACACACACACACATACAGGTAAATATATATACAGTATAGGTACACTGTCCCTCTCTCACACACACAGAAAAAAAACTATGGACACTACAGATATGAACACACACACACACACACACACACACACGCACACACACACACACACACACAATCATGCATACATGCATGTAATGTATTGAATGCATTGACTGAATGTATTGTATATCTCTGGGTCCCTTGGGCTCCATAGTTTGCTCAGAGATATACAATACATTCAGTCAATCAAGGCTGGCATAGCACACACACAGACTCACAACATCACAAAATCCCGGGGTGTGGGGGGGGGGTTGCTGTGAGTAGAGGTGGTTGATCCTACACACACATTTCATGATCTAATAACCTCACACATGAATACATACATTTCAAATCACTCTCAAATAAAAGGCTTGAATACACAGCAAATAAACCATAAAATGCACATCCACACACACACATATACATGATTATGCACACACACACACACACACTTAAATCACAAACCACCCATATGCAGGTGCGCGCACACACACGCACACACACACACACACACAGTGTTATGTCTGGCATCAGGACAGCCCCACAGAGTGACATCTACGGACCATCTAAACATGAATTATTCACTGCCTCCAAAGGCTCGTGCAAGAACTCATCTGTCACGACGCAGCGAGAGGAACCAGCCAGAGAGACATCAAAAGAATCGCTTATTGCATTGATGTGCCACATATGCAAACTAAACACAAGCCGTACAAAATACAATAACCTTGAATTGTTGTAGACTATTAAAGCTTGTCATTCGTAACTTGTGAAAATTAATATGGAGGAGGCTATCACATAACTCAGAGAAGCCACATTTAGTGGGGAACAGCGGACAATGTTAAGTAACCACGATGCCCATTATCACAATGTTCCTCATGCGTGATTCCTTTACTTGTATAATCGCATTAATATTCTAAAAACGGCTCGTCGACTGTAGGAAATGGGTGTCCAAAATAATAAAATAATAGGGGAGGATTATGTTAGCCCGCTTGGCAATGAAAAAAGTACGTGAGGGAGAGAAATGAACTAATCCGGGCAGACTGTAGGCCTAATGAAGAACGCCACTTCGCAGTCGCCTCCGGCTCGCGTTCAACTAATCAGTGAAGAGACTCGGGATTAGGGAAGAGTACCGCTGCCTTCTCCCTCTCGCTTCGTAATTAGTACAAATCGCCTGGCTGTGGGCCACACAAATATCCATCTGTAATCTTCCACGGATATCCAGGTCAAAAAGGTAGGAGTTACGAAACAGCAGCAGCGACAGTGACCTTGCAAGCCCCTATGGATAAAGAATAGGCTACACCCGATTGCATTTGAAGCAAACATTCATTTTCCTGATGCTTCTGGCTTGAGTACTGCCAGAGGTATGAGGCTAGATGAAGGCAAATGGTTGTTCAATGTTGTGTGTGTGTGTGTGTGTGATGGGGTTGGGAAACGCCCAACGTGTTCAGGTGTTTAATTAAAATGGCCGCACTATATAATTAAAAGGGTTTCAATTGAGGTTCCCCTGCTACAGAAATGTCATTTGTTTTGGTCTCGTTAAAATGCGTTCTGGAAGAAGAAATAACGGAATAGTGACAAAGGCACTGGATTTATCTCTCAATCTGATTTGCCACAGCACGCTGATTCTCCCGAGCTGAGCCAGCTATTTGGATGTCATTCATCTACCTACACGCGCTGTGTGCCTGACGGTGTGCGCGCATGGCGCGCCTTCGCTCTCTCTCTCTCTCTTCCATTTTTAAAGCTTCTGTTTGAAAATTGCTGACATGCGAATAAGCACACTTCATTAGCGCGGAGGGATAAGTAAATAAGTGCGCCAGAGGTCAGACGCACGCACACCAGTATCATGCCGCTGACAGATGGGCACTATAGGCATCGTAGTTTACCTTTCCACGGAACCTATATCCACGAACCTGTGCAGGCCAGGCTGTCCACGCACTGTCTGGACAGCCTCTCGGTAGGCTCTTACAAATATTACAGACTGCACAAAAAGTGCTCTGTGTCAGGCCTACGTTTTTTTCTTCATCTCTTTAACCGCAGGATTTAAACACACTCCACATATCATCATTGCTGCAAGACATTGCCCATGTTGATTAATTAAGATAGACTTGATACAGTCAGTCAGGGAAATGAAGAAGGAAGATGGAGAAAAAACATAAAACTCTCATTAGCTCTCCTCTGATACTCAATTCCAGCAATGAGGTGATTAGTGTTGCCGAAGCGAGAGCTGAAAGTGAAGCTCCCGTCGTCGAGTTTCGGTTCGCCCCGAGGCCATGTAAACTCACCCCATTGTAATCAAGTCTCCGAACACCTCTACTTCTCCGTCTCCCGTAGCTCTCCCGTTCACCGCCGGTGCCCCAGATATGTAGAGTCTGCTGCCCGCAACCTTCCGCTAGCCAGACACACCATCAACAAATCCAGACTGTTGTGCCCTCGAGCGCAGGAGATGTCTGTGGAAAACAAGACCAAATGGAAAAAAGACAAGAAGAGGTGAACTCAGTGTGTGGATGTCTAAAAATAATCAGAGCTGTGTTTCAAGAGACACCTGGATCACAGGAGTTTGAAGCTGTGCTGACAATTTGCTGTCCTGCACTGAACGAGGATCCTTTTAGAACTGACCCAAATCTGTTCAACAGTATTCAGATTTGATTTGTCTACAAATCACACCATTAAACTGATTTTACACTCAGGTAAAAAGGGAGGGGGCAGTTAGGGGCCACCTAATATAAATTAGCCTACTTTATTTCTATCAGTTAGCAGCCAGCTACAGATGTGAAAGTCACAGACAACAGAGCACACACACAACCACTTTCCATATTACCAGTCGACTCTACCCCTGAAGACACATGAGCTTAGAGATCAGCCTTAGTTGAGAAAACCTGATGAGGCCATAAACAACATGCAGCAGCAACAGCACCACCAAACAATCTAAATGACATCAATTCACAGCTGACTCCCTCCACACCTTGTGTGCATATTTTACTTAAGGCTGACACCTCCTCCACCTTACTACAATCAACAGCATTGGCAGCCAGACAGGCAGGTCTTGTGCACCCTGAGGGGTTTCATCTTGTGACCTTGGCCTGTGCACTACAGGAGGTACTGAACACACAACCCTGCAATAAATAAATAAATCTTTTGAAACACCAGCCTTCCATTCCTGTACTACTCCCAAGGCTATGGAAGGAGCCGCCTTGAACTTTGCACAATTCCTGAAATGCATCTCTGCAGGCTGGTCTCATACCGTCTGTATGTTTCAGGTGATGGGATGTGAGGTAGGGGGAGGTATGTGTGTGTGTGTGTGTGTGTGTGTGTCAGACCATGTGTAATTTCCCTCATGGGGGGCACTGTCTGACCCCAGTGAAATAGGAGCCACATGCTGGTCGATAAAGACATTTCATTTCTTTTCTTTTTTAGGTCTCAGTCTCTCCCTCACAGCTGCTGTATGTTGTGCTATTAAATATTCCTCTCTCCTTCTCTCCCTCCCCCCTCTCTCTCTCCCTTCCTCTCTCTCCCTCCCTTCCTCTCTCTATCTATCTGTTTCTCTGTCTTTCCATCTGTCTTCCTCTCTCCTGCTCATGTCTTTTTTCTTCTCTTGACGTTTTCAATTCCCCTCATCCTGTGTGCAGGGAAAAGGGTTGGGTCCGTGACCGGGCTGATTGACAGGCTGTCACAAGTGGCCCTCCCTAACCCTCTCCAATCCCTCCAGTCACACACACACACACACACACACACACACAGACCAATGCACACATACATACACACACACACACACACACACATACACACCAATGCACACATACACACACACACCAATGCACACATACACACACCAATGCACACACACACACACAAATATGCACACACAAACACCAATGCACACATACACACACACCAATGCACACACACACCAATGCACACATACATACACACACACACACACACACACACACACACACACAAACAAACACAAATATGCACACACACACACCAATGCACACATACACACACACCAATGCATACACACACACCAATGCACACACACACACCAATGCACACACACACACACAAACACGGCCGCTTGCCTCTCCAATCTGGGTGACAGGCTCTGAGTGACAGAGGCCGTGAGGACCAGTGCTCTGAGCGTCAGGCAGCCTCACAGAGGCCAGGCAGTTAGTCCTTCTCCACACTATCTTCACACACACACACACACAAACACACACGCGCACGCACACGCACACACACACACACACACACACACACACGCCAGTCAGTTAGTCCGCCTGTTTAGCTCTCGGGCGCTGCTAAAGTTTCATGTAGAGGAGGGCCTGTGTGTGTTAGTGCTTTACCTCACTATGCACGTGTGCGTGTGTGTGTGTGTGTGTGTGTGTGTGTGTGTGCGTGTGTGCGTGTGTGTGTGCCTGTGTGTGTTTGTTGTGTGTGTGTGTGTGTATGTATGTGTGTGTGTTTGTTAGTGCTCTACCTCACTACGCACTAAGAGAGAACAGCACACTCTGACCACAGGGGTGAGAACTCTATAATGGATACTTTTGGGTGAAAATACATCTTCACATATAAACACACATACACAAAAGAGAGCCGTGAGTGAGTGATACAATATTCACTAACTGGTACTGTACGAAGAAGGCACACTGTTAGGTGATACACATATTCATTCTCACACACATACACACACACACACACACACACTTCTCCACACTATCTTCACACACACACACAAACACACACACATACAGCATATTAAATCACTAAACACACACACACACACACACACAAAAAACACTGAACTCCAGTGTTGGGTGACACAGAGTTGAAGTTCGTCGTGGTGACATGCTGTGTGACAGTGCCACAGTGTTTCCACTCCGTCAGCTGTCTGTGTGTTTGGGGTGATGGGAATGTGACGTCTCTGTGGCAGCTCAGGGACTGGGTGGAGATGCTGCAGATGCCATACAGTCACACACACAATCACACACACACACACATACACACACTCACTCACTCTCTCTCTCTCTCTCTCTCTCTCTCTCACACACACATACACACACACACTCACACAAACTCACTCTCTCACTCACACACACAGACACACTCACACACACACACAGACACTCACACACACACACACACACACACACACACACACACACACACACACACACACACTCACAAACACATACACAAACACTCACACACACACACACACACACACATGCTGCAGATGCCATAATCCTGCATCAGCGCTGGCACTGCCGGAGCCGGGCCAGAATCATGCCATATCAGGGCCAGATCTGATACAGAGATGACTGCAGGGATCCCACTCACACAAGTCAAATCTAAAATTCTGTGACTTTTCTCTGACTTTCCCTGACAAAAACATTTTTGACCATGGATTATCCCTTCAATCTCTCAATTTTAACCTATCTCAATTTCTCTCCCTTTTCCAGCCCTGCCTTCCCCTTTATACTGTGTGTGTGTGTGTGTGTGTGTGTGTGTGTGTGTGTATGTGTGTGTGTTCCCTATTTCACATACAGAGCTCCCTTTTCCAGCCCTGCCTTCCCCTTTATACTGTGTGTGTGTGTGTGTGTGTGTGTGTGTGTGTGTGTGTGTGTGTGTGTGTGTGTGTGTGTGTGTGTGTGTTTGTGTGTGTGTGTGTGTGTGTGTTGTGTTTGTGTGTGTGTGTGTGTGTGTGTTCCCTATTTCACATACAGAGCATGCAGCATGGCCCCATCTCATTATAAAATGTTTAAAGTGTCTCAGTCCACGTGTGTGTGGTCTCTGTGTGTGTAGTGTGTGTCTGTGCGTGTGTGTATGTGTAATGTGTGTGTGTGTGTAGTGTGTGTGTATGCGTGTGCGTGTAGTGTGTGTGTGTATGCGCGAAGGAGTGTCTCAGACTATAATGTGTGTGTGTGTGGACTGCAGTCTCTCACTCAGACTCTGTGGTAATGATGTGATAATAACATGGCACCTCATTACAGCACCTCCACTGCCTCTCCTCTCTCTCTCCCTCCCTCTCTCTCTCTCCCTCTCTCTCTCTCTCCCTCTGTCTCACACACACACAACATACACACACTCTCTCCCTCCCTCTCTCTCTCCCTCTCTCTCTCTCTCTCCCTCTCTCTCACACACACACAACACACACACCCTCTCTCTCCCTCCCTCTCTCTCTCTCTCTCTCTCTCTCTCACACACACACACACAACACACACGCACTCTCTCTCTCTCTCCCTTCTCTCTCTCTCTCAGCCTAGGAGCCACTCCATATCTATTTCCTGATAAGTACACACAACTACACCTACAGACAGAGACAGAGAGAGAGAGAGAGGGAGAGGAAAAGAGACAGATTAGGGAATGAGAGAGATATAGGCAGAGAAAGAGACGGAGTGCAAGAGAAGGCCATATAAGAGGGAAAGAAGGGAGGATAGAGTGAAAGGTAAAGAAAGGGAGAAAGAAAGGGGATGTGGGTGTGTCAGCCTCATCGTGGGATGTTATTAGAGCCCAAACATCTTCACTGAGTGAAGCTCAGACCCAGCACGGCTCCTCTCTCCATCCCTCTCTCTCTCTCTCCATCCTTCTCTCTCTCTCTCTCTCTCCATCCCTCTCTCTATCCTATCGGTTACTCCAGCCATCCATCAGAGGCTCCACATGAAGCAGCTTATCGAGCGCTGGCCGACTCGTTCACTCTCTCTCTCTCTCTTTCAACTCTCTCTCCTTTTATCTTTCTCATTTTACCTCTCTCTTGTTCAAATCTTCTCTCCACTCTGCTCTCTAGTCACCCTGTATTTCCTCTCACTCCACCTCTTTCTCTCTCTCTCCTTCCCATGTTCTTCCTGACACTTTCTCTCTCTCTCTACTTCCCTCTTTGTCTCATCTGCTCTCTCTCTCTCTCTCTCTCTTCACCTCTCTGTCTCCTTCTCCCTGTATCCCCCCTTCTCTTTCTCTCTCCCATCTATCTGTCCCTTTCTGTCTCATCTCTCTTCTCAGCATTCTCAATTCAATCAAATTCAATTCAATTCAATTCAATTCAATAGAGCTTTATCACTTTGTATTGTCAAAGCATGTCTAATTATACAGGTAGTTAATGGTATGTAAAGGAAAGATGATCTCTCTTTTGTCTGTCTGTCTCTCCCTCTCTCCTTCTAAAACAATAAGACTGTGGGGTCTGGCTTGACTGGAGGTCTGGACTGAACCCAAATACATGTCCGTGTGTGTGTGTCCCTGTGTGTGTGTAGTATGTAGTGTATGCCTCTCTGTGTGTGTGTGTGTGTGTGTGTGTGTGTGTGTGTGTGTATCAGTATGTGTCTGCGGGGGAGGGAAGCCTCTGGACCACACGCGGCTGTGTGCAGCCCGTCTAGCGAGCTTGCTGCCCGGTAGGGGTTCGTCTTTGGCCGGCTGTGCGTGACGGAGCGTGACGCGACGCGAGTGGACAGCGATGAGCGGCCTGGCAGCACAGCGACATGGCCGACCGTCCTCACAGTGGGACTACGAGGCCGAGGTGAGGAGGAGGAAGAGAAATAGTAGGATCAGAGTAGCGGAGGGGGAAGAGGAGAGGGGGGGGGGGGGGGCGATCAGACCAGATGTCCACTTCACTGGTCAGGACCAACAAACGTTACACACCCCAAGACTGGAAATCTCTACCTCCTGGAGTTCACTCTGGCACACTCAGACACACACACTCACACACACACACACACACACCCACACACACTCCCAGCTCTTTATCGGCTCCTAATTCCCATTGTAAGGTCCAGTGTGACCCTCGGCATGAATCTGCATCACCCTTCATCCCAGCACCCTGACCATCTCCAGTGCTGGAGATTCCTACCGCTACATGTACCAACCACATTCACAAATTTTGTGACATATTGTACTGCGTTACAGAAAACGTGCTTCTCCAGTCATGGCCCCAGACCCATTAAACAACATCAACAGAATATGGTGGAACCAGCTAGCTCTTCCAACTTGGTCACATCAAGCCCTAGGTTTGGTGTCCTAGCTTTTTTTTTCTTTGCTCAAAACAAACCATGTGTCCCACAAATGAAACAATAATTCATTATGTTCACAAATTAATATTTGTCTCACATTTTAAAAGTAGAAATAATAATTAGTAATTAGTAATAACAAATCCTTTTCCTACATTGTCTGTGCAGCTGTCACACTTCACCCTACCACCCACCCCTAAACCACCATCTTAGTCCACGTGATAGAGATGGTGTTTTTAAAGAACGGCGGCCCACTTGCAGTCCGTGAGGACTTTGCAAGTGGTCCGTGACCATGAATTCAGTAATTAGTAGTTTCAATGTGGGAATCAGTATTTTTATTCAGCGGTGGTCCTGGCGTAATTAGTCAGAATGGTGGTCCCTGGTTCAGTTGAAAACCCCTGCTGTAGAGCATCTCATCCCTGGTCACCCTCTCTGCCAAGTGTGCTAGCCTGGTATCATATGCATAGAAGGTAATGCACTTACCCAGATGGAGGGATCAATGCACCATCCGCCCACCCCTCCCTCAATGCTATTTACCCTAAGTGGCTTTCCACCCAGTCCTTGCACGCATTCTTACAGTTTTAGTGCTTTATGGCTGTCAATGACCTTGGTGTGACTATCGTCACTCTCTCCATCCCAGCGTAGTCCATCCCATATGGCCATCAGTCAAGCAGCCCAGCCAGACTCATTTCCATGGCAGTGCGTCTACAGTATGATAAGGATGGACTGTACTGTCCCTTTAGGGAAATGTTTTACTTCAACTAAAAGTACAGCCTACAAGGTCACATACAGACAGACTGGGCTTATTAAGCAATATTGCACTTGTTATACATACATAGAGTCATGGACATAGGTACTGTCCATTTAGGGACATTTTTACTTGACCTAAAAGGGCAGCCTACAAACATTCTTTGCTACAAGGTCACACACAGAATTACATGGCTTATTAAGCAGTATTGCACTTGGTATACATATGTACAGAGGCATCGATACTGGGATTGTCCCTTTAGGGAGAATCTGCTTGCTGATACCACACACAGGCCTAAACCATAGAGACTGTCATTACAGAACACATGATGCCATCTGGTTACATGCACACAGGCAGGTATGGGCGGACCCATGCATGGGGCATTACTATGGAGCAGAGGGGTCACTAGTGGGCTCCTGTAGTGCATGATGGGTAAAAAGCACTGAGTGGGGTTGGGGAAGTAAAACATGCAGGAGTGGACAGCATGGAGAAGAGTGGAGCACACACACACACACACACACGCACACACGCACACGCGCGCGCACACACACACACACACTTACTCACACACATACACACACACACACACACACACACACACACACACACCACAGGGACATGTTTAAGTGAAGCAGTGCAGTGGGGGCAGGGAGAGTGTGAGAGTGGTGTGTAGTGTGTGGTCCAAGAGCCTCCTGCTCTGAGGGCTTTTTAAAGGATGCAGGCCCTGAGCCAGGGAGCCATGGAGGCCTGACATGGAGACAGGACTGGCCAGAGAGATGGAGAGAGGGGTGAAGAGAGAGAGAGAGAGAGAGAGAGGCAGGTTGAAATGAAGATGATGAAAAACAGAGGACAAAGAGATAGAGGGATGAGAAAAGTGAGAGAAAGAGAGAGAGAGAGAGATAGGGGGCAGAGGGATACGTCAAAGAGAATAAAAAGGGGGTTGAAAAGAGAGAGAGAAATAGAAAAAAAGCGTGTCAGAAAAAGAGAAGTAAGGAGGAGGAGGTGAAGTTAGTAAGCCAGAGGTGTTGCCTACCTCACCTCACCTCACCTCACCTAACCCCACCTCACCTCACCCCACGTCACCTCACCTCACCTCACCTCACCTCACCCCACCTCACCTCACCTAACCCCACCTCACCTCACCCCACGTCACCTCACCCCACCTCACCTGAGCAGGAGAACTGATGATGCCCCGTTGAAGTCTGTCATGCTCTGGCTGTCACAGGAAGAGCGAGAGACTTAACTCACACACAGAGCTGCCAGCTAGAAACCAGTCAGACACACACACACACACACACACACACACACACACACACACACACACACACACATACATACACGCACAGGCACTAACATACTCCAAACCACACACTCTCACACACACACACACACATACACACACACGCACTAACATACTCCAATCCACACGCACACACACGTGCACACACACACACACACACACACACACACACACACACACACTCAGTGAGCAGTGAGAGACATACACAAACCCATCTCTGGTCATGGAGAGCGCTCCACTACAAGGCTGGCTGGCTGTGCCAAACGGTGCCCCCTGGGGTCTGGCCAGGACGCCGCAGCAGAAGATTGCTAAGAGCCACAGGCCTACAGAACCTGCTGCTGCGCTACTGGCTGCCCAAAATCAATGTGCGGAGAGAGGATGATGACCGTGAACGCCTGGGGGGTAGACATGGCCAACGGTGGAGAAATGACCATGTGGAGAGTCCAGGATGGAAGGACAGAGAGAGAGAGGGGTGAGAATGAGAGAGAGGGATGGAGGGAAGGAGAAAGGAATATTTAATAGCACAACAGAGAGAGAGAGAGAGAGAGAGAGAAAGTGGAGAGGGAATAAAAACAAACACATTTTCTCCCTGGTCATTTCAGTGGCGATGTTCGATAAAGCAGATCAGTGCTACATTTGCTGGTGGAGAGCGGATGGAGCAGTTGGCCATTGGAAATCTTTAACTGGACTCACCATCAGACAACTCCCATTGACTCTCTCAGGGTGAATTCAGAGCACTGTTGCAAAATCCATCTGCTATTGCTACTGTACACTTTGTTTCTATTACATCTTTTTAGTGAAGCGAGAATCACTATAGAAAGGTACAAACTAGGACATGTAGCCTAATCAGCCATACATACATTAACAGTTGCATTAATGCATGTCGCACATCCTTTTATTTGAATTCACTTTTAGCTTTTATGTACCATGTGTTTGTTGATTAGAAGGAGAAGGTCTAGGAGCTGAGCTCTGTTTCTCTGTGGCATTACGAGAAGAGAGGATTGGAACACATAATAGGAGGGTATCAGCTGCAAATTACACGCTTCACGCTACTGTTCTATCTCAAGTAGCTTACAGGAGAAGACACACACACACACACACACACACACACACACACACACACACACACACAAACACACACACACACACACACACATGAACACACTAACACACACACACACTAACGCATTAGCGGTGTGGCTCATCCTGTGGTATTGGAACCTGTGGACCAGGCAAAATGAATCCCCCACTACACCTC
>NC_055958.1:11429676-11434676 GCF_018492685.1 Alosa sapidissima
GGGGGAACGTAGGGGGAGAGAGAGAGAGAGAGGGAGGGAGAGAGGGAGGGAGGGAGAGGACAACAAGACTGGGGGAATGAAAAGAAGAGGAAAGGAAACAAAAAGAAAGAAAGAAGAGAAGAAGGAATGAGGAATAAGAGGTAAAGAGAGAGCGATAGAGACAAAGAAAATATGCATAAATGACAGAAGGAATGAGAGAAAAGAGGATAGAGGAGAAGGAAAGGGCACAAGGGGAGAATATATCAAACGGAATGAGAGAGAGGAGGAGCACAGTGATGAGAGGGAGGAGAGAGGGAGCAAGGGAAGAGAGGTGATGGAGGAGAGAGAGAGTGAGGGAAGAGAGTGGTGGAGAGAGTGAGCAAGGGAAGAGAGGTAAGAGAGGAGAGAGAGGGAGGGAGTGTAGTAATCTATCCAGCTCGGTTGATAAAAACAAAGAGTCAGTAATCAGGCAGAGGAACACTAAGTGGCAGATGGTGACATGACTCACTGACAAGAGGATACAGAGTTTGCATACGGGAGGTAGAGAGAGAGCAGGAGAGGTAGAGACATGGAAGAGGTGAAAGACATGCATGAATGAGGGTGGGGGAAGAGAGGGGGATAGAGAGATAGAGGAGTGGGAAAGAAAAATGATGAGACATGAAATTGGAAAAAAAGGATTCAGAGAGAGAAAGAACGAGCAAGAGAGAGAGAGAGAGAGAGAGAGAGAGACAGTAATGAGTGAGAGAGGAAGATAGAGGGAGAAATAAAAAGGGAGAGCAAAAAAAGAGATAGAGAAGATAAAGGGATATAGAAATAGATGGATAGAGAGTCATTCCGTTCTCTTCCCGCTCCTGGCTGTCTTTTTGTCTGTTTTGACGACGCTGTCCTTGAGTTGATGTGCTAAGCCCCTCACTGGCTCCACAAGCTCACGAGGAGCAGAGAGCAACGGAGAGGGGAGGAGAGAAGAGGAGAGGAGAGGGGAGGAGAGGAGAGAGGGGAGAGGGGAGGAGAGGAGGGGAGAAGAGGAGAGGGGAGGAGAGGAGAGAGGAGAGGAGAGGGGAGGGGAGAGGAGAGGAGAGGAGACAGGACTGATAGACATTCTCCTCGCGTCTGCAGCCCGACACCTCTATACCTGCCTCCTCTTCACAACTCCCCTCTCGCTACCGCGTCGATAATCCCCCAACCCCCCAAACTACCCCCTTCCCCTGTCTGACGGATGCTCCTGCCTCAAATCCACACCAGAACATGACACGCACACACACACACACACACACGCATACACACACACATACACACACACACACACATACCATAGGGGAATGCTTCAAACACACATGGTGAAAATGTTTATAACACACACAGGGTAAGTGCATTGCTTAATGTGTGTAAGGGAGTGCAGAGGCACATGCTGCCAGAAACTCTGCACAGGGCACAGGGCAATCCAGTGAGCTCCAAATGTCTCCTTGTTCTCGGTCTTCTTTAAAGCGCTCTCATTTGTCTGTCTGGTTAGCAGACTCTTTTATTTTCTGTCTACACCCCCCCTTTTTTCTTATCTCTCCACTCTCTCTCTCTCTCTCCCCACTCTCTCTCTCTCCTCATTTGCCCTGCGTGCAGTCTCTCCATCTTGCTTTTGTCTCGTTCAATATCTTTCTCTTTTTGCCTCTCTTTCAACTCTCTCATTCCTTCTCTCTTATATACATACACACACACACACACACACACTCCTACACACACACACACACTCCTACACACACACAAACACAGACCCATACACACACACACACACACCCTCCCCATTATTCTCCACTATAAAGTCTAGCCGAGGGCATGCCCTGCAGACCTCTCCAGTTGTGGTGCCGTTCCTCCGGTGCGGTGTGCCGGGGCCTCTCCGCCAGCGCTAATGGCCCACCGCGGGGAAGCTCTTCCCAGCCACATCACAGAGCACGTCCCCCTCCTCTGGGGCTCCCTACCATCTATATATCCGTCCCTCCGTGGGGCCTAGGTGGAGAGAGAGAGAGCGAGAGAGAGAGAGAGAGAGAGAGAGAGAGAGAGAGAGAGAGAGAGAGAGGGTGAGAGAAGGAGAGGGTAAGAGAGAGAAAAAGAGAGTGAGAGAGAGAGGGTGAGAGAGAAACTCAGAGAGAGAGAGAGTGAGAGCAAGAAGAGAGAAAGAGAGAGAGAGGCCCCGGGGCCCGGAGGGACTACAAGGGCCCTGATCTTACAGTGTATGTGTGTATGTGTGTGTGTGTGTTTGCAAGTGAGAGCTCAGTGTTGATCATGGGGGGTGGGGGATGGGCACTGGGAGGAGGGGTGTGTGTGGAGATCAAAGGGGGCCAGGGAGCGGGGTGAGGGGAGGAAGAGGTGCACTGGCCCCAGTGTCCCTGAGACCTGGTGGGGGAGAAAGGGCTGTGAGTGTGTGAATATGTGTGTGTGTGTGTGTGTGTGTCTGTGTGTGAATATGTATGTATGTACTTGTATGTGTGTGTGTCTGTGTGTGAATATGTATGTATGTACTGTATGTGTGTGTGTGTGTGTGTGTGTGTGTACTGTCTGTGTGTGTGTGTGTTTCTGTGTGTGTATTTCTGTGTGTGTGTGTGTTTGTGTGAATATGTATGTATGTACTGTATGTGTGTGTGTGTGTGTGTGCTGGTCAGCAGGCGACTCCAGGAGAGAGGGGGAGATTAGGGCGGTGACTGAGAGGGAGGAAGAGGGCCATTGATCAGCTGTCCCTCGTCTCCGCGCCGGCACCACGGCAACTAACGAGCCCGAACATTCCGCCCTGACAGCACAGTCCAGTGGGATTAGACCAAGGCTGCAGTGCATCCTGGGTAGAGAGGCACGGAGCACGGCCCTGTCCGTGTGCACTGTGAGGGGGAACATGAGGCTGGAGCTGGACATGATACAAGCCTTCTGGTTTCCCTTTGATTGCACCCATGTTGACCTTGGGTATTATCCACTGCAGCCAGGGATTTATCAACTTACACACACACACACACACACACCTACAGATGCACGCACACACACACACACACAGACACACCTCTGTACCCGCACACACACGCATGCACGCACGCGCACACACACACACACACACACACACACACACACAGACAGACAGAACACATAGAACTGAAGCATATTGCGTATACGGTATACCCAAACCCCACTGAGGCCAACAGAAATATTCCAGGCTGTGTTTAACCTGACGTCTGAAACACATTGTCTTTGTTACATGCTGGTGAGCCGTACCCCTTTTGTCACTGCGCACAGTAGCATGTCTGTCTGTTGTGCTGTGGACTCACTCTGTCTCCTATTCTCCCACTGCTATTGTACCTGCAATTGGAATTGGGAAAGTGAAAAGAAACCGGGCGTCCAGTCCGTTCCACACAATGCAAATGTTTCCCTTTCAGCTCAACCGATTCATGATTCCCATTCAGCCACTACATGACTGGGCTGGAGAATCCAGACGCCTCCTCTTCTTCTCCTCTTCCTCTCCTCTCCATCGCTCCGCCCGTGTGCAGATGTGCAAAAGAGGCTTTTTAAATTGCAAATGAGCCCTCCTTGGGTAGAGCTTGTTTGCCACCCCTGTGGCTGTGTGTGCATGTGTGCACACTGCATATATGTGTTTGGGTGTGTGCGTGTGTGCGTGTGTGTGTGTGTGTGTGTGTGTGTGTGTGTTCGTATGTGTTTGTGTGTGTATCTGTGTGTGTGTGTGTGTGTGTGTGTGAAGGGAATTGGGGTTTGTGGTGGATGTATTACAGTTGTTAGCATTAGCATGGGGGGGCTAACTGCTTCTACAGGGCTTATCAGTAGACATACAGTACTGTACCCCCTTTGAAACCCCCTAGCAAACACTTTTCCTAGAAACACAGAAAAACACCATCAAACTCTTTGGCTGACCATCTGCAGCCACCACCACCACCACCACCACCACCACCACCATCACCATCACTGCCACCACCACCATCACCATCACTGCCACCACCACGGCACTGTTTGCTCCATAAACAGATGCAACATTTTCACTGGTGACATTTGCATCACAAGTAACCTTTGAAAGCGGCGAGAGGCAGGGACAAGCAGTGTCCAAGGGACATAAATGGAATGCTCTGAGGCCGGGCCAGTTTGCGGGGATAATGTGCAATATTTAGCATAAAGATTTATTTCAGGTTGTTTGAAAAGGGTACGGGCCGCTATCCTAAAATGGGCGCTGTTCAGGTCTACGGGACCTCATGCGATTCAAGAACTTCTGACTGGCGGGTCTAACAATTCCTATAAGAGTTCCTCTAAATAGCTCCAAAAAAGGAAGCCCGAAGGCTCTAAAAAGCAAAGTGGTCATTAAAGGCTGTGCTATGGGCAGAGGGGACGCTTTGTGCTTGTAGTAGTCCAACATGAAGGCCATGATGACCTATTGACTCCTATTGACACCCCAGTAGCAGCACGGTGCTTACGGATGTCCTGGGGAAGACAGAGCCGCAAGGACACAGCATGGAGAGTGTGTATGGGTGGAGGGAACATGCTAGACACACATTTTTTATCTATCTGCAGGTCCTGTGAGTGTGACCCTGAATTCATATCTCCCTCTCCCTCTCTCTATCTCTTTCTCCCTCTCTCTCTTTTTCTCCATCTCTTTCTCCCTCTCTCTCTCTATCTCTTTCTCCCTCTCTCTCTTTTTCTCCATCTCTTTCTCCATCTCTCTCTCTCCTTCTCTCTCTCTCTTTCTCCCTCTCTCTCTCTTTCTCCCTCTCTCTATCTCTTTCTCTCTCACTCGCCCCTCTCAGCTTTATTGCTGCCTCGATAACACAGAAAAGGATCTTCCACTGAATGATACTTTGCAAAGCTGAATGTGTCACATCAATTTATTTTCCAATTTCCTGAGAATGTGTGTGTGTGTGTGTTTGTGTTTGAGCCTGTGCATGTGTGTGTGAGCATGTGTATATCGTGACGACCCCCCTCCCCCCCCCCCCTCTGTCTTTGCCCCCTCTCTCAGCTTTAAGTAGGATCTTCTCTCTGCGGATGAAATA